>NC_088237.1:19626635-19724177 GCF_036934945.1 Oncorhynchus masou masou
AGCATAGTGCAACGGTCAAATAATCTTACAAGAAAATATTCATAATCATGAAATCACAAGTGAAATATAGCGAAACATAGCTTAGACTTTTGTTAATCACCCTGTCGTCTCAGATTTTGAAATTATGCTTTACAGCGAAAACAATACAAGCGTTTGTGTAAGTTTATCGATATACTAGCAAAACATTATGTACACCTTGCGGCAGGTAACTTGAACAGAACAGAAAAGCAATCAAATTAATTGTTTACCTTTATGAGCTTCGGATGTTTTCACTCACGAGACTCCCAGTTAGACAGCAAATGTTCCTTTTGTTCCATAAAGATATTTTTTATATCCAATTACCTCCGCTAGTTTAATGAGTTACGCCTAGGAACCGCCGGAAATAGCGGTCACGACAACGCAGACAAAAATTCCATAAGTTATCCATAAAATCGACAGAAACATGGCAAACATTTTTTATAATCAACCCTCAAGATGTTTTTCAAATATCTATTCGATAATATATCAACCGGGACAGTTGACTTTTCACCAGGACCGGGAGGAAGAACTACTACCTCTGTTTAGTGCAAAAATCATACTGAGAGCCAACAACTGACCACTTATGCAATGTGAATGTTTACGCTCATTCTTCAAAATAAAGGCCTGAAACTATGTCTAAAGGCTGTAGACACCTTAGGGAGGCCACGGAAAAAGGAATCTTGTTGATATCCCTTTCAATGGGCAATAAGGATTTATAGAAATACAGGGGTTTCAAAATAAGAGTCACTTCCTGATTGGATTTTTCTCAGGATTTCGCCTGCAATATCAGTTCTGTTATACTCACAGACAATATTTTTACAGTTTTGGAAACTTTAAAGTGTTTTCTATCCTAAGCTGTCAATGATATGCATATTCTAGCATCTGGTCCTGAGAAATAGGCAGTTTTCTTTGGGAACGTTATTTTTCCAAAAATAAAAATAGTGCCCCCTAGCTTCAAGAGTTTTTAACATGCATGAAACCAAGGCTTTTACGGTTACAGAAGTCAACAAATGAGAGCACCTGGGGAAGAGGTGTAATGCTGGGGGGTACAGGGCCTGGGTTAACCTCTACATCACCAGAGGAACAGAGGAGGAGTAGGATAAGGTTCTTAAGGCTATAAGAACCAGTCATCTAGTGCATTCAGAACAGAGAATAAAGAAGCAGGTTTCTGGGCATGGAATAATAGATTCAAGGCATAACAGACAAGGGTATGGTACGATGTGAATACAGTGGAGGTAAACCTAGGTATTGAGTGATGATGAGAGAGGTTTTGTCTCTAGAGACATCATTTAAACCAGGTGAGATCACTGCATGTGTGAGAGGTGAAACAAAAGGGCAAGCTAAGGCATATTGACTAGGGCTGGAGGCTCTATATTGAAATAAGACAATAATCACTAACCAAAACAGCAATGGACAAGGCATATTGACATCAGGGAGAGGCATGTGTAGCCGAGTGATCATAGGGTCCAGTGGGTAGCTAGGTGAGCTGGAGGCACAGCGATTCAGACAGCTAGCGTGCCGGGGATAGCAGGCTAGCGGAAGGGCCTTAGGGGGACGTAGCAACGGAAGAGTCTGTTGTAGTCCCCTCGGACGGTTACGCCGGCAGATTTATCGTGATGGATCAGCATGGCTCTGTGTAGGCAGTAAAAGGGTCCAGGCCAATTGGCAAAATAGGTATTGTAGCCCAAGAAATTGGCTGATGGACCTCTTCAGCTAACAGTCCGATATGCTCTAGACAGCTAGCAGGCCGCGGCTAGCAGGCTAGCAGATGGGGCTTCTGGGGACGTCGCGACAGAGGAGCCTATTGAAACCCCCTCGGGCGGATTGCATCGGTAGACCATTTGTGATGGATCGGCGGGGATCTGTGTCGGCAGTAAAAATGGGTCCAGGCCAATTGGCAAAATCGGTATTGTAGCCCAAGGAGTGGCTGATGGACCTCTTTCAGCTAGCCGGGAGATGGGTCTAGCAAGAGGCTAGTTCCAGGCTAACTGGTGCTTATTTCGGGACAGAGACGTTAACCAGGGGTATCCATTCGGATAGTAGCTAGCTAGCTGCGATGATCCAGGTGAAAAGATTCAGAGCTTACGGTAGTAATCCAGAGATGTGGAGAAAAAGCAGTCTGGTATGCTCTGGGTTGAATCGTGGTGTGCAGACTGGCAGGAGCTGACCGTGCTAAGGTTAGCTGATGACCGCTAGCAGTGGCCAACTGACTACTAGCTAGTAAGCTGGCTAGCTTCTGTTGGGGTTCCCGGTTCTCAAGTATAGAAAATAGCACATCCATACCAATAGATTGTATATTGGCAGCCATTTTGTTTTTACTATCTCTGGGTCTAGGATGGAGTGGGACCAGTGGGACCAGTGAAGTGGGACCAGGGAATGAGGCTGTTATTGTGACTTTGGACATCCAGCTGACCTTGACCTAATTTGTTACTCTAAATTTAAAGCGCATCCCAGAAAACCATAGTGGTAGCTCGCCGCTCGGTGACATAACCACCATAGTCTAGTTCCATGGTCAAAATCATTGACCATTAGCAGCTATGCTGAAATGGTTACTGTGTGGAGTCTGTCAGAGGGCCTTGGAGTCTGTCCGACGTATGACACAGTTGTCTGGTCATGAAGGGCAAGGCGAGAGAGGGACACTGGCTGTGTTTGGAATAGGATTACAATGAGCTTGATGAGCTATTTCACTCTATTTGTTTAATGAGAGAACGTCTGTCTGTGATATGTCAACACAGCTGAGTAATTCTACTCCTGTTAGAAATGCAGGTCTCAGCATAGCTTCCCTGGAGGCTGAATATTCATATTCACACCTGTGACACCAAGCCCTCATCTCACCAAAGCAGAATCACTCTCATTGAATTATTATTGCATTTTATGATAATACATGAATGCATTAATCCTGCTATGTTAATGACAATGCCATCTCCTTCTACGTGTGTATATTGTATACATCAGGCCACCTGTGTTAACTGATAAACCAACTGTATTGTGTGCTAAAAGAATCGTTTTGTTTCAGCTCAGGAGCATGATTTCTACCTCCTCACTGGTCTTCTGATTCTGGTGAGTGGAGAACTGCAACATAAACGCTAATAATGAGTGTCTCCAGTGTAAAGAGAGGGGGAAGAGTTGTATCTAAGTAAACAGAGGAACACAGCTCTATTTATAACTCTGGTTGGAGGGTCTATTCTGTTTGCTTCATCTTGCAGACACTCAACACTGCTGCTCCAGGGCTTCCTGTGTAAAATGGAGGGTCTCTCACTGTACATGTGCCAACTCTCCACAGTGGTAACCATGGCGGACTAGGTTTAAGGAGGATTATGTCTTCAATGGCCAGAGGCTCTGGTTGTCTATCTATCTACAGTATTTTTGGTCTGGGCTTCTATTCGCTCTGGAGATGGTCAACTAACACTGGCTACAATGTTGTGGATAGATAATACTAATTTCCTGTAACTAGTTGTTTTGCTCTGGAACTCTGGGGTCATGGGGGATATGAGGCCGATGGGAAACAAGATATATGACACCTGTTAATTGAAACGTGAACCTGTCTGCATGCATATTTGACTCCCTTGAAGTCCTGTCCATGGCAAATGGACTGGTCTGGTGAACTTTGAACCCTTAGATAGAGATGTCTCTACTGGGCTCCCATCCACTGATCATCAAAAAGGTTTGAGTTCAGTTCCAACTGAGGGTTGAAGACCCGACAGCCCTCAGGTTGAGTGATCGATCAAGTGGCTGCCCTTTTCATCACATGGTTGTCATGAAGGTAGGCTAAATGGAATGGAGTCTGGATAGGAGATATAACCAATAGTAACTCTAAAGGGGAAAGCCTTTGTCCCAGTGACATATTTTACTCTATATTTTACTGTCATGGAGAAATGGAGGAAAGATAGAAAGAAAGACAGACAGACAGACAGACAGACAGACAGACAGACAGACAGACAGACAGACAGACAGACAGACAGACAGACAGACAGACAGACAGACAGACAATGAGGAAGTGGCAAGAAAAATAAGGAACAGCAAATCCTCCCATTGTTAATAAGCCAATAGACACAAATGGAGGAGTAGGCAGCTGAGAGTGCCTCTCGTCCACTGGGCTCTTGATGACGCTGCCAGTGTCAATGTTGCCATGGTAATAATTAGCAGCCCATAGGAGTGAACAGGTCAGCTGTTTGGTAGAGAGACTAAACACACTCCATCACCATAATACACCGCCTCACCAATGGCCTATATGTTGTTAACCTTTTATGACAATAAACGATGGATAGGCAGGCGTCTTTATCCATGGTTTGCTCTGTCGGAGTGACTCATTTGAGCTCTTAGCTCTAACCCAGTACCGGTTGCTGCACAGCTCCAGATTCATACTATTATTAGACTCTTGATATGAAACAAGGTCAGTCCAATAGCCTTGTCTTATTAGGCTGCCACTACTTAGCCTTAAAGAGACATGTATCCCTGTACCAGTAGAGTAATGTGCTTAGTATACATCCATTCATTACAGTAAACCATAGCCATACCATGGATGGCGAGGGGCGCACCAGCAAATTGTGCCAGGTGGCATGCATTTGACAGACTGGCTGGTATTCTCATTAGAACTGCCTGCCCGCTCACAACGGAGAAATATTGCTCCTTAAGTTGAAGAAGCCACATGCTCAGTGGTGTAGATATCCTAAGAGTGTGAATTCAAAGTGACAAGCTCACTGAGAATACAGAGAGAAGCTGGGCCTCCCCCCATATGGAGGCTCTGAGCAGCACAGTGAAAAAGGGGGCCCTGGGACAGCTGCAAGGGGGGGGGGGCAGCTCCATCACAGATCTGTCTGACCTCTGACCCCTGGATGCAAGAGTCAAATCCCTGAGTCTCTCTGCCTCAGTGTTTCTGCTCTGCTGCTGTTTGCTGGGCGCTACAATTATACCCTGCACTGAGAGTTTAGCCACAGCTTATTCTTTCCACTACTGCCTTTCTGCTATCTATTTAGTGATGTGTTTCCATGGTTTGGTTGTATTTGGTCTTCCGTGAACCTCAAATTGATTGGACTCATCAACAACTGACATGGGCAATAAACTACACTTCAACCCTTGAGAAGCTTGTCTCACAGAAGCGTGAAGTGTGTCACCCACAATGTCAAACCTAAAACCCCAGCCTTACATACCATGCAGTCATTTTATTCATTTACTTGGGGGAACTGCTCAATAGATTTCTATAGAAATTATGCAAACATGTGCCCACACACACACACACACACACACACACACACACACACACACACACACACACACACACACACACACACACACACACACACACACACACACACAACAACAACATCAACAGACTTCAAATCATGTGACTGGCTGCTGCGGAGATCAGCTTGCTATTATTACTCTATTCAATGAGGAGGGTCTGACAGAATCTAACCACTCTGCCTCAGCCAACTCAGCTCAACTCATGGTGATTCAAAGTTCCACATGTAACATACTTTGAATATTTACAGTAGAGGCGTAGGACCTATTTGTCAATGACAGACGTGGATGAGCACAGATGTATAGGAACGGTTGCATTGGGCCTGCTGCCTATTTAAGCGTCATGCTGTGCTTTTCTGGGAATGTGATGACATGTACTTTGCCCATTGCAAAACAGCAGGCCCGAGAGCGACACTGTCTGCAGACCTGCTAACTCTCACCTGATACCAGGGGCTTTAAAATCTGACAGTGACTAATTGAAGAGGCTACGGTCTGAGCCGGCACTATCTATGCATTTCTTGCCATCGCCTTTCGCATCCCAGATAACATCAAAGCAGGACTATTTCAATCAGTGTGATGATAGCACTGCAGTCTGTGTTTTCTGCTCTGGGAGGAGTTGAGTGTATGTCACAGGCGCCAACGTCCCCGCGGCAGCAGGCAGTGGGCGACAGGAAGTGGGCGCCTGGCTTCACTCAGATGGTGCTCACTCGTCCACACTCACCCAGCTCTGAGTGACTGCTGCCTCAGTTACCTTCTGGGACATGTTACTGTTGTTAGTGAATATGTCTGAAGAGACCGTTTTACTGTCAATGGTAATCAGTTATTTATTGGAAGGAAGTTGTATTTTATCTTCAGTGCAATATCTGATAATTTAACCCTGTCCATTATATTAACAGTTTCACTCCCACTCACAACCACAGGCAATAGCAATCATCCCACTCACAACAGTCCACAATATTGTATAGTCCTCCACCCTCGGCCTCAGTCAGCTATCCCTTATGCTCTTAGACTCCTCACCTCATCTGGTTTTACAAACCACATCAGGGACCAGTTTCTTCAGAAACACTCAATTACAACAGTAAACACCAGCTTCCCCTGAGGAATCAGTCATAGGTATAACCGTTCTGACACAAGATCACACAGCAGCACACACAAACAACAAGCCCCTGGGATAAGTCTTTAAGACTTCAGTCACTGACATGTCAATGGACACTGCCAAAAAGAGAGTGTTGGTGGTTCTCTCTACCAAACAGCTGACCTGTTCACTCCTATGGGCTGCTAATTATGGTCCTCTGTGAGGAACAGGAACAACAGCAAACAGTCCTCTGGCATCAAAGTGAAAGGTAATGAGGGACAGAGTTCATCTGGATTTCCTTCCCTCCCAGTGACACGTGATGACTGGACTGGCCTGTATGCAGTTGAGGCAGCCACTAATGGCCCACGTGAGCATTGTGGTAAACACAATTGTTTAATGTTTAAGGAAAAGACACCTAAACATTTACTATACATTCAAGAGGTAGGTTAGTCCACATGGGAAAAGCCAAACAGAACGCACACAGTCATATAACTGATGTGGTTGGATGATGGATTACATGGTTGCTCCAGGGAGCAAATGACCACTATTAGACAAGCAGAGGGGCTATGGCAGTTGTGGCGAATGACTACAGACAGGACCTGGCAGGTTGGGAAGTACAGGCCAGAAGGAGGGGCGGTGGAGAGTGGATATTAATTCACCTTGGGGGCCATATGATCTACTGTTTCTCTGCTGAGGCATCCAATCAGAAGCCTGTAACAAATTAGCACCATGATGTCTCAGAAGGCCTTGGCTGTAAGATAGATAGAGCTTGGCTCTGTATTACACCCACAGATGGTTTCTTGGTGGTACCTGCCTCGTGGAGAGAGAATTCACTGCCATGCTTGGCTCTGCCTGCTTCGCAGACTTTGTCTTCTATGTTCCGCTCAAGCTACCAATGATCCCTGCAAATTTTATTACAAGCAAATGGATTTACTGTGTTTGACGTGACATCATCCTTACATGATGAATGGTTGGATCTTTATAATCTAACCCGTGGGAAAGGTGTAGCTGTTCAGTCTCACATACAGTATGGTGCTGTATGTTATGTATAGTAATAGCATAAACCGATGACAGTAAGGTGTTTAGGTAGGAGAGGGGCCCTGCTTTAAGGTTGATATACAATTTCTCCACTATTGGCTTGACAATCTGTTTGAAAGCAGTAGCAAGAACTTTTGAAGTTGATTTTGACACACATTTGACACATTTTCTAGTGTATGTTTATTCGGTAGGATGATTTCATTGAGTTTGAGCACCTCCATTAACACATTGAGAAGAAATATACGCAGACGCTGACAGATTGTCAGTGTTCCAATACAAAAACTACAGATATCAATGCCGTCCAACACACGAACCTTGAACTCACTCACACTGTCCATCACATTACGGGGAGGTCTGCTCCCTGCAATGCCCAGCAGCAGCTTACACATCACGTTCCACTACTAGCTCTCCTGATATCAGCACATAAAACCCTTTTAGCCATCATCCTGACACCACAGACGTTTGGCGTGCTCCACCTCCCCTGTGACTAAACACAAAAGACCTCCCTCCAGGATCTCCTGATGGCTGTTTGCACCATAGACTTTGGTTCGAGGGGTGGCCAGTAAATCAGGATGAACTGGGCCTGATCCCCTTCTGTGTATCTTGGCCTCCCACGGGTTCTCCTGGCCTAGAGATCCTCCACGCCTCAGCGTCGGTCCTACCAGGAGGCTGATTTATGCTCTGAGTCTGCAGAAATCAATTACTGTTAAGTCTGTCCTCCTTATGATTAAAAAAAGATGGCAAAAAAGACCTAGATGGCAAATATAATCTATCTAAAAAACTGGAGGCCACTTACACTTCAATAGCAGCTACCTCTCAGAGAGTTTTGAAATTTCAAGAGGAGTTAAAGAAGGGTGTCCTCTGTCACCATATCTATTTGTTATGGCCATCGAAATGCTAGCTATTAAAATCAGATTAAAGAACAATGTTAGATGATTTGAAATCCAAGGCTTAAAAACAATGTTATCTATGTATGCCGATGACTCACATTTATATTAAGTCAGCAAGCTAGATCCCTGTGTTGTCTCAATGAAGATCTAGATTACTTTTCAAATCAAATGTATTTATATAGCCCTGCTTCAATCAGCTGACATCTCAAAGTGCTGTACAGAAACCCAGCCTAAAACCCCAAACAGCAGGCAATGCAGGTGTAGAAGCACAGTGGCTAGGAAAAACTCTAGAAAGGCCAAAACCTAGGAAGAAACCTAGAGAGGAACCAGGCTATGAGGGGTGGCCAGTCCTCTTTTCTGTTCTCTCTGGACTTAAACCCAGTTATGTGTACAATATTACATATTGAATCTTTAAAAAATACAACTTTTACATTACACTGCAGTTTACCTTTAAAATGGGCTGACGGTGAAGTAGGCATACTTGGTGTTCATATCACAAGATATATAAATGATCTCTCCACAATGAATTTCGATAGAAAACTCCTAAAAATAGAGAAGATCCTGCAACCATGGAGAGGTAAATACTTGTCTATTTATGGGAAAATTGCAGTGATGAACTCCTTAGTCATATCTCAATTTACTCACTTACTTATGACTCTGCTTACTCCCGATGTCACGCCCTGACCTTAGAGAGCTGTTTTATTTCTCTATTTGGTGAGGTCAGGGTGTGATGTGGGGTGGGCATTCTATGTTTTCTATTTATTTGGTTTTGGCTGAGTATGGTTCCCAATCAGAGGCAGCTGTCTATCGTTGTCTCTGATTGGGAATCATACTTAGGTAGCCTGTTTTCTCATCTATGTTGTGGGATCTTGCTTTTTTTTGTTTTGTTAGCTCTGTGAAGCTGGCAGAACGTGCTGGCCGTTATTCCGTTTGTTGTTTTTTGTTTGGTGTTCTGAGAATTAAAGATCATGAACACTTATCACGCTGCACCTTGGTCTACTTCTTCAGATGACCGTTACGCCCAATGATTCGTTTTTCAAATCATATGAGCAGAAAATATTTAGCTCTATCTGGGATGCTTAACCAGACAAGATAAAGCATGCCAATCCATATAATAAATATGAACTGGGTGGGTTGAGATTATTAAATATAAAAGCACTAAACATATCTCAAAAAGCTTCACTTATACAAAAGTTTTACTTGAACCCTAAATTGTTGTCAAGTAGATTACTAAGAAAACCTCATCCACTGTTTAAAAATAACCTTTTTGCCTTTGTGCAGATTGCCATGTCTCATTTTCAATTAATTGAAATTTGAACCTTTTTCAAAGTATTTCTCTATTTCAAACAAGCATTGCAGAGCTGGTTACAATTTCAATTTCATCCCCCTGAAAAGATAAAACAAATATTACAACAAAGATTATGACTGAACTCAAATGTGCTGGTTGATAGAAGACCTGTATTTATGGAAAATATGTTTGAAAAGTGTATTTTGTTTTTAAACAATATTGTAAATTGGAATGGTAGATTTATGTCTTTCATGGAGTTCTCAGAATTGAATGGGAAGATCTGCTCAATCAAAGATTAGAACCAATTAATTACATCATTACACCAAAAATGGAGGAGGCAGGTGGCAGCGGGATGTGGTATGGAACTGGTCTGCCTGCCCAATATAGAGGATCCAAACTGGAGGAGGCAGGTGGCAGCGGGAGGTGGTATGGAACTGGTCTGCCTGCCCAATATAAAGGATCCAAACTGGTGGAGGCAGGTGGCAGCGGGATGTGGTATGGAACTGGTCTGCCTGCCCAATATAGAGGATCCAAACTGGAGGAGGCAGGTGGCAGCGGGAGGTGGTATGGAACTGGTCTGCCTGCCCAATATAAAGGATCCAAACTGGTGGAGGCAGGTGGCAGCGGGATGTGGTATGGAACTGGTCTGCCTGCCCAATATAGAGGATCCAAACTGGAGGAGGCAGGTGGCAGCGGGAGGTGGTATGGAACTGGTCTGCCTGCCCAATATAAAGGATCCAAACTGGAGGAGGCAGGTGGCAGCGGGAGGTGGTATGGAACTGGTCTGCCTGCCAAATATAAAGGATCCAAACTGGAGGAGGCAGGTGGCAGCGGGAGGTGGTATGGAACTGGTCTGCCTGCCCAATATAAAGGATCCAAACTGGAGGAGGCAGGTGGCAGCGGGAGGTGGTATGGAACTGGTCTGCCTGCCCAATATAAAGGATCCAAACTGGAGGAGGCAGGTGGCAGCGGGAGGTGGTATGGAACTGGTCTGCCTGCCCAATATAAAGGATCCAAACTGGAGGAGGCAGGTGGCAGCGGGAGGTGGTATGGAATTGGTCTGCCTGCCCAATATAAAGGATCCAAACTGGAGGAGGCAGGTGGCAGCGGGAGGAGGTAGGGAACTGGTCTGCCTGCCCAATATAAAGGATCCAAACTGGTGGAGGCAGGTGGCAGCGGGAGGTGGTATGGAACTGGTCTGCCTGTCCAATATAAAGGATCCAAACTGGAGGAGGCAGGTGGCAGCGGGAGGTGGTATGGAACTGGTCTGCCTAACCCATATAAAGGATCCAAACTGGAGGAGGCAGGTGGCAGCGGGAGGAGGTAGGGAACTGGTCTGCCTGCACAATATAAAGGATCCAAACTGGAGGAGGCAGGTGGCAGCGGGAGGTGGTATGGAACTGGTCTGCCTGTCCAATATAAAGGATCCAAACTGGAGGAGGCAGGTGGCAGCGGGAGGTGGTATGGAACTGGTCTATCTGCCCAATATAAAGGATCCAAACTGGTGGAGGCAGGTGGCAGCGGGAGGTGGTATGGAACTGGTCTGCCTGCCCAATATAAAGGATCCAAACTGGTGGAGGCAGGTGGCAGCGGGAGGTGGTATGGAACTGGTCTGCCTGCCCAATATAAATGATCCAAACTGGAGGAGGCAGGTGGCAGCGGGAGGTGGTATGGAACTGGTCTGCCTGCCCAATATAAAGGATCCAAACTGGAGGAGGCAGGTGGCAGCGGGAGGTGGTATGGAACTGGTCTGCCTGCCCAATATAAAGGATCCAAACTGGAGGAGGCAGGTGGCAGCGGGAGGTGGTATGGAACTGGTCTGCCTGCCCAATATAAAGGATCCAAACTGGAGGAGGCAGGTGGCAGCGGGAGGTGGTATGGAACTGGTCTGCCTGCCCAATATAAAGGATCCAAACTGGAGGAGGCAGGTGGCAGCGGGAGGTGGTATGGAACTGGTCTGCCTGCCCAATATAAAGGATCCAAACTGGAGGAGGCAGGTGGCAGTGGTATGGGGAGGTGGTATGGAACTGGTCTGCCTGCCCAATATAAAGGATCCAAACTGGAGGAGGCAGGTGGCAGCGGGAGGTGGTATGGAACTGGTCTGCCTGCCCAATATAAAGGATCCAAACTGGAGGAGGCAGGTGGCAGCGGGAGGTGGTATGGAACTGGTCTGTCTGCCCAATATAAAGGATCCAAACTGGAGGAGGCAGGTGGCAGCGGGAGGTGGTATGGAACTGGTCTGCCTGCCCAATATAAATGATCCAAACTGGAGGAGGCAGGTGGCAGCGGGAGGTGGTATGGAACTGGTCTGCCTGCCCAATATAAAGGATCCAAACTGGCGGAGGCAGGTGGCAGCGGGAGGTGGTATGGAACTGGTCTGCCTGCCCAATATAAAGGATCCAAACTGGCGGAGGCAGGTGGCAGCGGGAGGTGGTATGGAACTGGTCTGCCTGTCCAATATAAAGGATCCAAACTGGCGGAGGCAAGTGGCAGCGGGAGGTGGTATGGAACTGGTCTGCCTGTCCAATATAAAGGATCCAAACTGGAGGAGGCAGGTGGCAGCGGGAGGTGGTATGGAACTGGTCTGCCTGCCCAATATAAAGGATCCAAACTGGAGGAGGCAGGTGGCAGCGGGAGGTGGTATGGAACTGGTCTGTCTGCCCAATATAAAGGATCCAAACTGGAGGAGGCAGGTGGCAGCGGGAGGTGGTATGGAACTGGTCTGCCTGCCCAATATAAAGGATCCAAACTGGAGGAGGCAGGTGGCAGCGGGAGGTGGTATGGAACTGGTCTGTCTGCCCAATATAAAGGATCCAAACTGGCGGAGGCAGGTGGCAGCGGGAGGTGGTATGGAACTGGTCTGCCTGCCCAATATAAATGATCCAAACTGGAGGAGGCAGGTGGCAGCGGGAGGTGGTATGGAACTGGTCTGCCTGCCCAATATAAAGGATCCAAACTGGAGGAGGCAGGTGGCAGCGGGAGGTGGTATGGAACTGGTCTGCCTGTCCAATATAAAGGATCCAAACTGGAGGAGGCAGGTGGCAGCGGGAGGTGGTATGGAACTGGTCTGCCTGCCCAATATAAAGGATCCAAACTGGAGGAGGCAGGTGGCAGCGGGAGGTGGTATGGAACTGGTCTGCCTGCCCAATATAAAGGATCCAAACTGGAGGAGGCAGGTGGCAGCGGGAGGTGGTATGGAACTGGTCTGCCTGCCCAATATAAAGGATCCAAACTGGAGGAGGCAGGTGGCAGCGGGAGGTGGTATGGAACTGGTCTGCCTGCCCAATATAAAGGATCCAAACTGGAGGAGGCAGGTGGCAACGGGAGGTGGTATGGAACTGGCCTGTCTGCCCAATATAAAGGATCCAAACTGGAGGAGGCAGGTGGCAGCGGGAGGTGGTATGGAACTGGTCTGCCTGCCCAATATAAAGGATCCAAACTGGAGGATGCAGGTGGCAGCGGGAGGTGGTATGGAACTGGTCTGCCTGCCCAATATAAAGGATCCAAACTGGAGGAGGCAGGTGGCAGCGGGAGGTGGTATGGAACTGGTCTGCCTGCCCAATATAAAGGATCCAAACTGGAGGAGGCAGGTGGCAGCGGGAGGTGGTATGGAACTGGTCTGCCTGCCCAATATAAAGGATCCAAACTGGAGGAGGCAGGTGGCAGCGGGAGGTGGTATGGAACTGGTCTGCCTGCCCAATATAAAGGATCCAAACTGGAGGAGGCAGGTGGCAGCGGGAGGTGGTATGGAACTGGTCTGCCTGCCCAATATAAAGGATCCAAACTGGAGGAGGCAGGTGGCAGCGGGAGGTGGTATGGAACTGGTCTGCCTGCCCAATATAAAGGATCCAAACTGGAGGAGGCAGGTGGCAGCGGGAGGTGGTATGGAACTGGTCTGCCTGCCCAATATAAAGGATCCAAACTGGAGGGCAGGTGAACTGGTCTGCCTGCCCAATATAAAGGAGGCAGGTGGCAGCGGGAGGTGGTATGGAACTGGTCTGCCTGCCCAATATAAAGGATCCAAACTGGAGGAGGCAGGTGGCAGCGGGAGGTGGTATGGAACTGGTCTGCCTGTCCAATATAAAGGATCCAAACTGGAGGAGGCAGGTGGCAGTGGGAGGTGGTATGGAACTGGTCTGCCTGCCCAATATAAATGATCAAAACTGGAGGAGGCAGGTGGCAGTGGGAGGAGGTAGGGAACTGGTCTGCCTGTCCAATATAAAGGATCCAAACTGGAGGAGGCAGGTGGCAGCGGGAGGTGGTATGGAACTGGTCTGTCTGCCCAATATAAATGATCAAAACTGGAGGAGGCAGGTGGCAGCGGGAGGTGGTATGGAACTGGTCTGCCTGCCCAATATAAAGGATCTAAACTGGCGGAGGAATGAAATTTGCATAAATAGGAAAGAGGAAGAGGAATAGGAAGAGGGTGGCCAGCAGAGATAGCTGGGATGGGTCGAGGGAAGCTGAGGGTTGGGATGTGGAATTGGAGACAAGTGGGAGTGGGATAAAATGACTGTCAATGTTTGCTTGAGGCTGATGCCAAGCAGCTGTTTGTACGCGTGTACACATGTAAATACACACACTCTCATTCAAACACACACACGTGCACATACACGGACACACACACACACATACACACACGTAAATAGTGCAATACATGCACTCAAACATACTCAGTTGGCCTTGCTGTTATGATTTTTGTTGTCCTTGATGTCTTTAGTTTTTGCATTGTTGTTTTCTGTTTTCCTTTGTCTTTTTTCTCTTTTGTTAATTTTGTTGGTGGCTGGTGCATTAGGGGACGGGGGCTTGGGGCGGAGGGGTCTTGGGGGTGACTGGAATTATTGCATTTTTTACTTTTCTTTTTCTTCTGGGGGGTGGGGGGGCCTGTGGGGGGGTCTCGGATGGTTGAGGGGCAGCTGTTAGATGACTGAATGTAATGTAAATGTTGAGCGGCTTCACTGCAAGTAGATTGTATGTTTTAATTTTCAATTAAAAAACAACATAAAAAAATCAACAAAAATGTCTGTCCTCGCCAGTGGTGTAAAGTACTTCAGTAAAAATACTTTAAAATACTACTTAAGCATTTTTGGGGGTGTATCTGTACTTTACTTTACTATTTATACAGTTTAAGTCGGAAGTTTACATACACTTAGGTTGGAGTCATTAAAACTTGTTTTTCAACCACTCCACAAATGTCTTGTTAACAAACTACAGTTCTGGCAAGTCGGTTAGGACATCTACTTTGTGCATGACACAAGTCCTTTTTCCAACAATTGTTTACGGACAGATTACTTCACTTTAATTCACTGTATCACAATTTCAGTGGGTCAGAAGTTTACATACTCGAAGTTGACTGTGCCTTTAAACAGCTTGGAAAATTCAAGAAAATGATGTCATGGCTTTAGAAGCTTCTGATAGGCTAATTGACATAATTTGAGTCAATTGGAGGTGTACCTGAGGATGTACTTCAAGGCCTACCTTCAAACTCAGTGCCTCTACTCTTGACATCATGGGAAAATCAAAAGAAATCAGCCAAGACCTCAGAAAATTGTTTTTAGACCTTCACAAGTCTGGTTCATCCTCGGGAGCAATTTTCCTACTCCTGACAGTACCACATACAAACAATAGTACGCAAGTATAAACACCATGGGACCATGCAGCCGTCATACCGCTCAGGAAGGAGATGCGTTCTGTCTCCTAGAGATGAACGTACTTTGGTGCAAAAATGCAAATCAATCCCAGAACAACAGCAAAGGACCTTGTGAAGATGCTGGAAGCAACAGGTACAAAGGTATCTATATCCACAGTAAAACAAGTCCTATATCGACATAACCTGAAAGGTCGCTCAGCAAGGAAGAAGCCACTGCTCCAAAACCGCCATAAAAAAGCCAGACTACCATTTGTAATTGCACATGGGGACAAAGATCATACTTTTTGGAGAAATGTCTTCTGGTCTGATGAAACAAAAATGTAACTGTTTGGCCATAATGACCGTCGCTATGTTTGGAGGAAAAATGGGAAGGCTTGCAAGCCAAAGAACACCATCCCAACCGTGAAGCACGGGGTGGCAGCATCATGTTGTGGTGGTGCTTTGCTGCAGGAGGGACTGGTGCACTTCACAAAATAAATGGCATCATGAGTCAGGACAATTCTGTGGATATATTGAAGCAACATCTCAAGACATCAGTCAGGAAGTTAAAGCTTGGTCGCAAATGGGACTAACAAATGGACAATGACCCCAAGCATACTTCCAAAGTTGTGGCAAAATGGCTTAAGGACAACAAAGTCAAGGTACTGGAGTGGCCATCACAAAGCCCTGACCTCAATCCTATTGAAAATGTGTGGGCAGAACTGAAAAAGCATGTGCGAGCAAGGAGGCATACAATCTTGACTCAGTTACACCAGCTCTGTCAGGAGGAATGGGCCAAAATTCACCCAACTTATTGTGGGAAGCTGGTGGAAGGCTACCCAAAACATTTGACCCAGGTTAAACAATTTAAAGACAATGCTACCAAATACTAATTGAGTGTATGTAAACGTCTGACCCACTGGAGAATGTGATGAAAGAAACAAAAGCTGAAATAAATCATTCTCTCTACTATTATTCTGACATTTCACATACTTAAATTAAAGTGGTGATCCTAACTGACCTAAGACATGGAATTTTTACTAGGATTAAATGTCAGGAATTGTGAAAAACTGAGTTTAAATGTATTTGTCTAAGGTGTGTGTAAACCTCCGACTTCAACTGTATGTTTGACAACTATTACTTTTATTTCAATACATTCCTAAAAAATATATTGTACTTTTTACTCCATACATGTTCCCTGATAACGCAAAGTACTTGTTACATTTTGAATGCTTAGTAGGACAGGAAAATTATGAAATTCACATACATATCAAGAGATCCAGTGGTCATCCCTACCTAAATGTATCTTTGTAAAAAATGTCTGAGGTTTGGAGTGTCCCGCTGGCAATCCATACATTTTGAAAACAAGAAAATGGTGTTGTCTGCTTAATATAAGGAATTTGAAATGTTTTATACTTTTACTTCTATTTTTGAAACTTAAGTATATTTGAGTAATTACATTTACTCTTGATACTTAAAGTATTTTTAAATTCAAAAAAGTTTGGACTTTTACTCAAGTTGTATTATACTGTGTGACTTTAACTTTCGGTACTTTTTCCACCACTGGTCCTTGCTGGACGTCCACTGAGTCTGATGGAGGGACCAGGGTTGGGAAAAGAAGTGGCAGCCGGTTGGATCTGCAAAGGAGATCTCTCTCTCTCTCTCTCTCTCTCTCATCAACCCTTCTGTCCTCACAGTTGTCGGTCTGTCTTGAGGTTTAACTCATGTGGGTGGAGCTGTGTAAATGTTTTGGATAATTTCTTTGCTTGGATGGCTTTTTGGCTCAGGTTGTCAGATTTTGTCAGATTGTCCAGAGTCAGGCGGGTTTAATCGCACAACAACATCTCTGATGCTGCTGACAGATACTAGAGGGTTCCATTAACAAATTAAGCATCGTGTCAAGCAATGTTACAGAACATTAACTAAAGCAGCCTATAATGGGCAACCAACTTAAGAAATATGTATCTGTATCACTATTATCCCCACTTGTTTTATACACAGGGATGTTCTAGATTGCAGGAAATAAATTACTTTGAGATCCAGGAGCCATTCCCACCAGAATTAGCAGGACAATTAGACCAACAATTATTGCACTCAAAACCATAAACACTATCATTATGAACATGACAGTAAATGGCACTTCCATTTAAATAGTTGTGGCATGCTCCATGATGACTGCCTAGGAACTGGCCTCGAGAAACAACTCCACAACCAGCATACAAGGAAGCAAAACCACACCCCTGTGACGTACACATGGGCATCTGCCAATAAAGGTATTTTCCCCCGACAAAACACACACACAAACACTACTGAGAGACAAAGCAGTCCATACCATGGCTTACACCCTTGGGTTTCCAATCCAATGTGAGGCCAAGGAGGAAGTCAATAGTTTCCTTTAGATAAGTTGTTGTTGCACACTAAATGTTTTCCTATCGACCCACAGTGCTTCAAAGCACCCATGGTAAAAGGCTTCTACTGGTCTCTCTCATATCTAATGTAATTATCTCCATGGACTGGCCAGCTAATGTTTCATTGACAATAGTCTCTCTCTCTCTCCATAATGGCTCCTCTGAAGGAGTGGCACAGCTGACACAGATGGGCACAAACTAAGTAAACATACTAATATCCTGCTACTACAGTGAAACTACCACAGAGAAATTTAAGTAGAAAATGGAGACATATTTGTTCAACTAGTGGTTGTTTTGTAAACAAGCTATTGCAAATTCAAAGTCTGATTAAGTGACCATGGTCACATTTCATTTAAAGGCCCAGTTGAACATTCTTTGGGATGTAATTTCATCTGGCATTTTAATCACCGGTGAGATGATTTTGAGTTTTTTTAGGGCTTCACAAATAACTCTAAATGTAAAAACAATGTAATAGCACCTCATCCTTGATGAATAAAAGGCTCCGAATATAATTTAGATGAGACATGCATTTAACTGGCCTGTGTTGCACAGTATGTGGCCTGCCTGTCGGCTGATATTGGCTCTGCAACATCAATTTAACTTTTTTTTCTGAGACCTTGGCGTGCAATGCTCAATGTGCTACCTTAAAAAATCTGCAAGTTCTACTTTTGGGAATTGTGCCCTTTTACACCATTTTACCACTGTTGGTAAAACATAAACCCCATTGCCTATTTCTATTGCCAATGTTATTTAATTGTTATTGTCTTCCTCTGGTAATTTCATATGAATAGGGATGATGTTCTTTGAATGTTATTAAGTTATTAATAAACAGCTGAAAAAAAGAATGAAGGAGCTATGTTTACCAATCTAAGAAATTGCCATCACACTACACACTGCCCTATCCCATCTGTACAAAAGGAATACCTATGTAAGAATGCTGTTCATGGACTAGAGCTCAACATTCAACACCATAGTACCCTCCAATCTCATTATCAAGCTGAAGGCCCTGGGTCTCAACCCCACCCTGTGCAATTGGGTCCTGGACTTTCTGATGGGCTGCCCCCAGGTGGTGAAGGTAGGAAACAACTTCTCCACTTCGCTGACCCTCAACACTGGGGCCCCACAAGGGTGCGTGCTCGGCCCCCTTCTGTACTCCCTGTTCACCCATGACTGCGTGGCCATGCGCGCCTCCAACTCAATCATCAAGTTTGCAGATGACACAACAGTAGTGGGCTTGATTACCAACAACAACGAGACAGCCTACAGGGAGGAGGTGAGGGCAATCGGAGTGTGGTGTCAGGAAAACAACCTCTCACTCAACGTCAACAAAACAAAGGAGATGATCGTGGACTTCAGGAAACAGAAAATAAAAAAAAACCTTATCCACATCGAAGGGACAGCAGTGGAGAAGGTGGAAAATTTTAAGTTTCTTGGTGTACACATCACAGACAAACTGAAATGGCCCACCAACACAGACAGTGTTGTGAAGAAGGTGCAAAAGCATCTCTTCAACCTCAGGAGGCTGAAGAAATTTGTCTTGTCACCCAAAACCTGAAAAACTTTTACAGATGCACAATCGAGACCATCCTATCAGGATGTATCACAGCCTGGTACGGCAACTGCACCGCCTTGTGCAGGTGCGGTCTGCACAATACATCACCAGGGGCAAACTACCTGCCCTCCATGACACCTACAGCACCTGATGTCACAGGAAGGCGAGGTGAGGTCAATACAGATGCATCAAAGCTGGGACCGAGAGACTGAAAAACAGCTTCTATCTCAAGGCCATCAGGCTGCTAAACAGCCATCACTAACTCAGAGAGGCTGCTGCCTACATTGAGACCCAACCACTAGTCACTTTATACAATGCCACCCTAAATAATGCCACTTTAATAATGTTTACATATCTTACATTACTCATATCACATGTATATACTGTATTTTATACATCTATTGCACCTTGCCTGTACTGTTCGGTCATCGCTTATCCATATACTTAAATGTACATATTCTCATTCACCTCTTTAGATTTGTATGTATTAGGTAGTTGTTGGGGATTGTTAGATTACTTGTTAGATATTACTGCACTGTTGACAAATACAATTTTATTTTATTTGAAATAAAATACCTATTTTCTCAAATGTTTTGACTTAGTTTGACCAGTTACCATAAAAACCCTTGAAAAAAACTGGAAGCCATCCTGATAGAACTCACAATTAATAAAATCGACATTATGCTGGTTTCATTGCTCTTATTTATGATAATAAATGATAACACTCTAACTCTGTCAAGGAATGTAAAACCTCCTTTTCCCTTCATCTGCTGATGATGACGTTATACTGCAGATCCTGAGGTGACGTTGCTTTGTCTCGCGAGTTTATGGAAAACAAATCCAGACGCTCTCTCAGGCCCCCCTTCCCACGCCCAGTGCGCTGTGGGATAGTGGCACTATAAAGTATATCCTCTCTCGGAGAAAGATAAGAAGCCCGAGACAGGAGGGGATGAAGATGGCGGACGCCAAGCAAAAAAGGAATGAACAGTTGAAACGGTGGTTAGGGTCGGAGACAGACATCGAGCCTCCTATTCTGAAAAAGAAGAAGGCGAAGGTGAAGTTCGACGATGGCGCCGTGTTTTTGGCTGCCTGCTCAAGCGGCGATACCGAGGAGGTGCTCCGAATGATTGACCGGGGTGCTGACATCAACTACGCCAATGTAGACGGTCTGACTGCCCTCCACCAGGTTTGTCTTTTTCAGTTATAAGCCTAGACACTTCCCATACAAGAGCACGACAACCATATGTCTTGCAAAAGATCGTAGCTAACGTTACCTCCTGCCACAGTAATGGAGAATGGAGTAATTCTTGCTGAAGCTCAGTCTGTTTACCTAGCACGCCCGTCTTTTTTTTAGACGAGACAGGGCCATTTCATTTGTTGGGCTGTGTTGATTGAATTGGATCAGAAGCGAAGGGGTGGTTAAACTCATAAAATATCTGATTGGTAGCTACCCTGTTTGAGCTAGATCGGTATGTTTAAATGCAGTCGTAGCTTAGCTAATGTTTATATGGATTGTTAGCTATTTGGTCTTCGTTTATCAGCAACTGATTCAAACATCCAATAGTCAGGAAGAATGACGTTGGCTTGCTTGCTAACATTTTAACCAGCCACTTGGGTGGTGCAGTTAGCATAGCTAATTAACGTCAGCCAGTTACAGGCACAGCCCAGATCTGCAAACCATTATTGGAACTGATCTGCCGCCCTACTCTGGCTAACCTGTGTAAACTATGAAAGATAGCTTAACTCCGTATTGTTGTTTAACAAATACCCCTTTATTAGTCTTTGGCGAGGTTAAAACTGCAGCCAATTGTGTTATTTGAGTCAATAGGAAGTACAGAAAAGTAACACTTTTTTGTTAGTTGATAGCCTGCTAGCCAACTTGTAGCAAGCTAGCACAACTAACGTTAGCTAACCTGTGGAAAGAACGTTTAGCTAGCCAGTGCAGTGGCACTGGCACTGTTCGTTACCAAGCATAAGCTTGACTGCATTCGGTTGGCAGTAAAACTCAATTCAAATTAAATTCAGATGTCAGCTTGGATCACGTCGAAACTGTAACATGCAACAATATTTTACAATATGTTTAGCTACTGTAGCTATGCCGCAGTCTCTAGACTAAAGGGCAGGACGACTGTAATTTAACGAGCTACAGTCATGACACATTTATATTTTCAAGAAATATTATGTAACTAACCAGTCTAACTCAATTATCATACTACAGCCCACTAACGTGTTACTAGCAAACGTTCGCCTCAGTAGCCAAGTCTTTTGACATTATGTTGCTACTCCTATTATTTTAATAATACTATTGTAGCAATTTGATAACGTTACAATTTGTACCCACATTTTGTAATTTCCAGTGTGATATATATATATTACACTACAGATTACACATGTATCACAATGCATTTGGCCTAGTTTCTGTTGCTGCTGTAAGGTGGGCACATCCTAGTTATTGTGATATATGGAGGCTATAGCTATGCATAGATCTGTATAATTGTATTGTAAGCTCTCTGCATGGATTGGCAATCATCAACTTGTGCTGTTTCAAAGTAGTTAGGAAAGTATACTTTTAAAATAGCCTAGCTAACTAACATTCTTAGCTTAACACTAAGTAAATGCCCAGAATTAGAATCATATGCTCATTTTATAAAGATTGTTACACTTTGGAATTGGCTATTGGCTCTAAATTAGGCTAGCAAGCATATATCCCGCAGATGTGTTTGGATTGCAATGTTGCATTACTGACATGGATTTTGCTGCACAGTAAACTGTTCTGCAGTCAGATAGCAGCTGACACATTCTCTCTGAGAGATGTGAGGTTTTACATGTCAATATCTGTCACTTTCAGCTGTGTGAAAGAAGCCAATCCTAGGTTTTTGGGCTGTTAATATTATTAATCAACACTTTAGCCTATGTTATGGCAGGTGGAGCACCAGCCTGTTACCTTGAATACTGACAACCAAAACAGAGTGCCTGTGGAAGCCAGAACTCCTTTAAGTCAGGGTTAAGTGTTTTTAAAACAGATACTGCACATTAACATTTTACGCCATGCCATTGTTTTGTCATTGTAACATGTTAATTGCCCAACAACAGTTTTCACACTGGCGTAAATGCAGAATTGAGAAAATGTAGGCCTGCCTGGCTCCCCAAATGCGTTTTAGTAAAGTCAGAATGAATCATGGTTTATTGAAGTCTTGCATACTCAGTGTCTTGAACCTTACATCTACAATGATCTCATCACCCAGATGTCCTGTTTGCTAAGTGATGCATCACCTGCTCTTTCTCATAAGTAGTGTGATGTGTGCACCTTTTTATAAACTGTTATTGCCGGGCAATGCTATATCCCCCAAGGCTGATCTCAGGGTGTGGAAGTTGTGCCATATCTCTAGAATAGATGCTGCTGTATTACTAGTTGATTTTGGGTGGGGGAATTCACACAAATTACTTTGTCTTGTCAGACATTTAGATAGTCTCTTACTTAGGGCTAGGCGATATGGCCAAAATATTATCACTGTATTTGAATAAAAATGGATGTTTGACAGTATAAAACTTTTTTAATAATGCAAGTTCTAAATTTGCTTTGAGTAGTGAGTGACCCTAGGGTGGCAACACAAACATTCTAAGTGATTTCAATGGGTCTTTCTCCATTCTGATTGTTTTATACTGTTCAATTCAACCCCAAAAATGTCATTTTCATAAATTTCTACATTTGAGATCATTTCCACACTGCCAGGATATGGGCAAGCAATCTGGACCTTATTTTTAAACAAATGTTGCAATTTGACTTGCGATTTAGAGCAAAACACTTGGGTTAACTGTTGGAATCATGAAAATAGAATGTCTATTCTAATTATATAGTTAGAATATAATCGTGTTAACTTTTAATAGTGTTTGACATGACAATTAATTAAAATGCCAGGGAGGAGTCATTGTGACAGGGCGGGAACTAAAGTGTTGATAGGTGTTTCCTAAGGGACCCTATAATCTTTGGCTACATTTAATGTTTTAGCTCTTTCATGCAGCTAAAATATTCTTGCTTTGCGTATTCCTCTTTAATTTCAAAAAAACTGTTGCACAAACATGCTGATTTAGGTCTACCCCATCAATGGTATTATCAGGCTGTATGGCTAATTACATTTGCTCTTATTCAATTATTTTATTAGCTAGTGATTAGCATTAGCGGATAACAAGATTCAGGAACAACTTGCCAAGACAAACGAGCTGTTTGCAGATGTAAGAAACGCAAGCAAATAGTGTATTTATAGAATGGTAGTAGATTTATATTAAGAAGCAAAGTGACAACTGCATCGTTGTCATCAACAGTGCTGCATTGACCATGCAGACTGAACACAAGTGTCTCGTGGTGGAGGAACAACAAATGTGCTCCTTGAGTGACAGGAGCCGGGGCTAGGTCTGTGTGGAATGCGACATAGAGGGATGACTCGAGTTGCGAAGTAAACTATAAAAATGGACGTTACACACTGCGTATCACATTTAACAAAACAAACATTCAAATACTGTTATAGAAGGTAAAGTAAAAACCCAAACTGGTCCGTGCATCAATACTGGTATATCGCAAAAAACAGTATACCGCCCAGCCCTACTCTTAAAACCTCTTACAGCTACCCCCCCTACTTTTTTCAATTTCCGCCTGAAGGCATACCCAAATCTAACTGCCTGTAGTTCAGGCCCAGGACCAAGGATATGCATATTCTTGGTTTCATTTGAAAGAAAACACTCTGAAGTTTGTGTAAATGTGAATTGAATGTAGGAGAATATAACACAATAGATCTGGTTTAGATAATACAATGAAAAAAACGTTGTTGTTGTATCATCTTTAAAACAAGACAAAACAAACATTCAGATAGGATGATGGGGACAATTTCAGTGAAACATAAGAGGGCAACAGTACTTGTGCAAAGTTTCAGAATTATAACTTCCAAAATGAGTGTGCTACATGACATTTATCATGAAGTCACCCAGGTGTCCCACACAGGTAGCTCAAATGTACCCAAGTGGCCAAATTGGTGAAGTTATCCATTTTGAATGGAATAACTATATACAAAATACCAAAATCGTATTCTAACACCCCCCCCCCACTAAAAAAATGGAGAAAAACAGGAAATATATATATTACATTTACAAAATAACACTTTAAATATTTGGAAGACCCTCAGTCCTCTACACAATATTGTGCTGCTGATGCCAGGTGCCATAGCAGTCTCTTTCTGCTGTAAAGCAGAGGGTCACCAAGCATGTGGTGCAGGTGATGGGGGACTTCTGCAAAGAACACAGCGACGCCTCCATGCTGTGCCCTTTTGGCCCTGAGGTTCATCCATGCCAGCAGAAATAAATTTGGGCAGATGAACACCACTTGTGGCAGGAGCTGTATGAACCAGCTTCAGTGGGGGATGGACACCTTGGCACTGGGGGCTCCCATTTGGAGTTGGTGTCACTGGGAAATGAAATGTTCAGTTCGAATAGTTTCACATATGAGCCCTGTATCAATATGTGTGTATGTGTGTATGTGTACAGGGAACATAACATTGAATATATATGAGTACAGGAAACATAACATTGAATATATATGAGTACAGGGAACATAACATTGAATATATATGAGTACAGGGAACATAACATTGACTATATACTGTCTATTATATTACGACAGACCAGCTGGATCTACTGTCTCCATTTCACTTTGGTCATTGTTGTGGGCCTGCCCTCCTCTCAACAGCCTCAAATAGGCTATTTCATGTGGGGTGGGGCGGCAGACACACGCATCTCGGCCATGCTCCCTCTAATCCACTATATATGTGTGTATGTATATATATGTGTGTGTGCATATGTATATACACATATATATACACATATACACATATACACATATACACATATACACATATACACATATACACATATACACATATACACATATACACATATACACATATACACATAGGCTATGGGTCATAAACATACATACAAACATACCCCCACCCACAATGTATAGCCAACGTGTACTTTACACATTTCATTGCATTTTAATAAATTGCTACTAAAATAAAAATAACATTTTATATTATTAATTTCAAACAACGGCATTAGCATGAGAAGAACTTACTAGTCCAAAACAATGTCCTCTCCGTTCAAAAAATATTCCTCCATTTGGGAATCGCTAAATGAATCGTCCTCCAACAATCTATCTCACTTTCCCGATCAATTTCTTATAAAATTGTGTGCACATCTGTATATCTAGACTTAGATTTATCTTTCCCTGATTTAGTCGCCATACTGGTTGATATATAAACAGCTGAAGATGCGCTTTACCAAAACAATGCTGTGTGTAACATGCGTGGCTCCTTCCGGTATGAATCTTCAATGGCGAATGACCCTTTTTACGCCGGAGTTTACAACATGGCTTGGTCTTCCAACACACAAACATTACATATTGCCATTTACCTCAGCTCATTGGCTATCTACCCAGCTAGATTTCAAGACGATCAGTGATCATTGGGTTAAAATACAGTCAATCAACGAAAAACATATCATTGGTGCACAACGATTTCATTACTTGTTGTTTTCAAATCGGTTTCTGTCAGTCAATACGTCCCGCGAAATGACCCATCAGGTTTGGTTGTTACAAACAAACCATTTGATTGCAATGAAACCAAACATGACTGGAAATGTCACGTTTAGTGTGTATTTACATCGAATGTTTCATCAAATGGAATGCGACGGAATTCACGAAACAAGCGGTTCACAAAATGTTTTGTGTTAAGCTATAAAAATGTATTTTATCAAACAAAAGACCATTCATTGTGTAACAATGAGCATTGGGATTGCAAACAGGAAGATAGTTTAGCTTTGACGATTTATTTTATTGCAATTTGTGATGTTACGCCTGTGCTGGTTGAAATCATTTTTTTTTATGGGGCTTTGTTCTCAGATAATCGCATCGTATTATTTTGCAGTAAATCCTTTTAAAAATATGACAGCGCAGTTGGATTAGCAAGATTCTAGGCTTTCGACCCATGTGAGACACTTGTATGTTCATGAATGTTTAATATGACTATTTATGTAGCGATCACCGTATGTTGTCGAATTTAATCCCGCAAACGGGTTCGGTGCGCAGAGAGGTTAATCAGCCTGCCTTTAGGGTGACTGAGTTGGGCTTCCTTTCAAATGGAATTAATCAGTCCCCCACACTGAGCAGGCTCACTGGGTGAAAACATTGCCTTTTTTTGGACCGGAGTCCGCTCCAGGGACAAGCAGAGTTAGGAAAGCATTTGCGAAGCGGTGTTGGAGACCTAACCATGTCTGGAGAGACTTGGAGCAGCTTTGTTTGTTTTCCAGCATGTGATCCTTGGCTTCAGATTCTTGGAAAAGAGTTGACGGCAAATTAGACATTGGCTTTTAGCGTGCTAATCCTAGGATTTCACTGTTATTTGAATATCTGAACAGACGTTGGTATTCGAATACTTTTGAGTATTCATTTTAGGGCCCAAAAAATGTATAGGCCTATTTTAACACTGAAATAATTTTCTAAATGTAAAATATCCATGTGACATTGTTACATGCAAGAATATACCATGACATTTCAAATTATACATTTAATAAAAACAAAACTTTTCATTTGTAGTTTTTATGCCGTTCTCCCCATAAAGAGTGGTAGCATTCAGGTGTTTGGTGGCCAATCAAAGTGGCTTAATGGATGGGGAGTTCACTATTGCAATGCAAGATGGAATACAATTGTGATTAAAAGTGAGCGAAATGTGGCCTCAATTAGCCTCGCTAGCTATAGTTGGCTAGCTTAGCTTCTCTAGGCTACTCCAGTCAAGATGGGTGCTGTTATATGGGATGATAAATAACATTGTGGCTTTTACAAGCTAGGTAGTCTTGGCTGTAGATGAGTAGCATCGCTCTCTGCCTCAGTCTGCTCATTCCCATCTCACCGGCACCTCCACAGCTCCCTCGTGCAGCAGTGTTCAAGTTTTTAAAAACGTAAAAAAATGCATGTATTTCAGATATCCGACAAATCTAATTTGATTGGACAAATACAACTTTCCCAACCTCGCAGAGTAAAAAAAAAAGAAAAAAGTTTAAACATATTTGCTGTTAAAGAATATCTTGATACCATTTGAATAGTGCCATTTTTGCTAACCCCCATCTAATTTGGCTCAGTCTGGCTTGCCTCTTTGTTTTGGTTGCCACGTTAATTGTCCCTGATTGCTTTGCTAATCATTATCCACATTAGCAATCTCTGCCTTCAAGGAGTAGGGCCAATTGGCTTAGAGAATCAAAGTTGTCAGAATGAATGGTTAATGACTCTCCCAAAGTGGGATGGACTCCCCTCCTATTAGCAGGAGGCCAGTAGTGGTAATGCACCCTAGTCCTGGTCTTGAATGGAACTAAACCAAACAGTAAGTCAATTCTCCCCAATACGCCACTGACTTCACAATAGAATAGTTATGTAGAAAATAGCAAGAAACAATTCATTTCAAGATCTATAAATACATCTTCAAACAAGATAGCACAAACATCACCGTGGTTATAATCAATAAATAAGAGATTCATTCATTGTAAACAATATTTTCATTGGTCCCTAACAAGTCTTCCATGAAGAAAACGTCTTTATTAGGTGTATAGGGTTAGTCACCTGCCAGTGGTTTGACTAGCCTTTTTATTAATAGTCAATCATTGTGCCACGATTTACCACTACTGTAATAATTGGCCTAGTCATGAGACTACTGTGGCTTTAACATAACTCTAATGCTACTACCACGTAGGTACCCAAGTGACCACTGACCAGCCAGGCAGTGTAGGCTAATTGACATGGTAGAGTGGCAAGTCTCCTTTCAGTTTCAGCTGTAGAGCTGTTATTTTATCTGCAACAATTGTTTATGGGGGTTGTCGGGTGCTGATGACATCAGCGGCCATTGACATGCCCTGAACCATGTCCCTTCCTTGTGACAAGGCAGTGACCTCTAGCTTTGATTGTAACAATGCTTTACAAGGAGGGTCACTCACTCCTCCTTGGGTGCAGTGACTGCATTGCACTGCACTCCTGCCACTTCTGAGTGCCAGGTTATAAATACCACCTGCATCAGTTCTTCTCAGTATAGATTGTTTGTGGAGATGATTCTAAGTTTGGGTATGAGTCACCACCACACATACTCTGGACCGCTTAGCTTTGTACTGGAGGCCTGGCATGCATTTGGAGTTTGTGGACAGTCTGGCTTGAAAGGGTTTGTCTGTGTGGAACAGATCACCTACTAGTCACTAAACAATGGCCTCTGATGTTCACCTTTTGTTGTGAGTGAGCACCACTGTTCTTAACTATGGACCTGGAGGATTAGGCCTATGGTTGACCCAATCAGAATTGGGTGTGTTAAGCTTCTGCATGCTACCAGTTCGGAATAGTTGTGATAATATATGCACCAACATTTTGTGACGCTTTGGACTTCAGTGAGGGTTTTTTCGGCTGGTTGGGCACTTTTTACATAAAAAAACATTTTTCTCCCCTCTGGAGGCAAGTTGAAGCTGTCGCCTGCGCCCCTTTGTCTGATTGGCCAACAGTAGGGATTCTTCAATAAAAGATTACTTGTTTTTCTTAACCACACAAGCGTCCCACCTGGCCAACATCCAGTGAAATTGCAGAACGCCAAATTCAAAAACAGAAATGCTCATTATAAAACTTCATAAAACACAAGTGTTATACATAGGTTTAAAGATTTTATTATTTTATTTTACCTTTAACTAGGCAGGTCAGTTAACCTGTTAAATCTATGGGGCGCTATTTCATTTTTGGATAAAAAGACGTGCCCGTTTTAAGCGCAATATTTTGTCACAAAAAGATGCTCCACTATGCATATAATTGATAGCTTTGGAAAGAAAACACTCTGACGTTTCCAGAACTGCAAAGATATTGTCTGTGAGTGCCCCAGAACAGGAGCTACAGGCAAAACCAAGATGAAACTGCAACCAGGAAATGAGCAGGATTTTTGAGGCTCTGTTTTTCATTGTCTCCTTATATGGCTGTGAATGCGACAGGAATGAGCCTGCCCTTTCTGTCGTTTCCCCAAGGTGTCTGCAGCATTGTGACGTATTTGTAGGCATATCATTGGAAGATTGACCATAAGAGACTACATTTGCCAGGTGTCCGCCCGGTGTCCTCCTTCGAAATTGTTGCGTCATTTACAGCTGCTGGTATTTTTCCATGGGATTCTGAGACGAAAGCAGGCTTCCACGAACGGCATATCAATGAAGAGATATGTGAAAAAACACCTTAAGGATTGATTCTAAACAACGTTTGCCATGTTTCGGTCGATATTATGGGGGTAATTCGGAAAAGGTTTGACGTTTTGGTGACTGAATTTTCGGTTCGTTTCGGTAGCCAAATGTGATGTACAAAACGGAGCGATTTCTCCTACACAAAGATTCTTTCAGGAAAAACTGAACATTTGCTATGTAACTGAGTCTCCTCATTGAAAACATCTGAAGTTCTTCAAAGGTAAATGATTTTATTTATTTGGTTTTCTGGTTTTTGTGACAATGTTGCGTGCTAAATGCTACGCTAAATGCTAAGCTAGCTAGCAATACTCTTACACAAATGCTTGATTTGCTATGGATCAAAAGCATATTTTGAAAATCTGAGATGACAGTGTTGTTTAGAAAAGGCTAAGCTTGAGAGCAGGCATATTAGTTTCATTTCATTTGCGATTTTCAGAAATCGTTAACGTTGCGTTATGGTAATGAGCCTGAGGCTGTATTCACGATCCCGGATACGGGATGGGTAGTATCAAGAAGTTAAGAACAAATTCTTATTTTCAATGACGGCCTAGGAACAGTGGGTTAACTGCCTGTTCAGGGGCAGAACGACAGATTTGTACCTTGTCAGCTCGAGAAGATTTCAAGAAGGCCTTACTGCGAAAGCATACCATGCGATTATCTGAGAACAGCGCCCAGCAGACAAATCATTAAACAGTAACCAGCCAAGTAGAGTTACACAAGTTAGAAATAGAGAAAATGAATCACTTACCTTTGATCTTCATATGGTTGCACTCAGAAGACATTAATTATTCAATAAATGTTATTTTTGTTTGATATTTTATTTATATCCAAATACCTCCGTTTTGTTCGCTTTCTTCAGTAATCCACAGGCTCAAACGCAGTCACAACAGGCAGATGAAAAATCCAAATAGTATCTGTAAAGTTTGTAGAAACATGTCAAATGATGTTTATAATCATACCGAAGGTTGTTTTTAGTCTAAATAATCGATTTATATATCAACCGGACAATAACGTTGTCAATGTAAAAGGTAAACAAGAAAGGCGCACTCGAGGTCGTGCGCATGGAGAAAGCTCTGAGACACTGTAGTGTCCACTCATTCAGAGAGGTCTTACTCCCTCATTTTTCAGAATACAAGCCTGAAACAATTTCTAAAGATTGAAGGCATAGGAAGTGCAATTTGAGTCCAAAGTCAATGGATACTGTAAAGGCATTCAATAGAACTACAAAATAAAATAAAACTACTTCCTGGATGGATTTCTCTTTTTTGCCTGCCAAATCAGTTCTACTATATTCAACATTTATTTTAACAGTTTTGGGAACTTTAGTGTTGAACACGCTGAACACAGTTGCTCCCCAGAGGTGAGGGGTGGAGAGGAGGTACAGGGAGTTGTGAATGAGGGGGCAGGACTGGAGAAAGATGTTTGTAGATATGTACTGGATGGGTAGCATTCCGGCTCTGTCGTCCTGGCCCGTGCATTCCTCGCATGACAGTTGTTGGAAACCATGGCAAAGGGAGAGCGGAGCAGGCATTCCTCAGCTGTCACCTAACCCCCCCCCACACACACACACACACACACACACAGTCCTACCCTCCTGTTTCTGCCCTGCCTGCCAGCCGCTCCCCAGGCAATGCCAGGACCCAGCTGACTGCTGCATACTTTGCAGGCAGGGCCTACACAGGGAAACAACAGGCGTATTCACCCATATCTGGCCTTTCTCTTGAGTCATTCACATTGTATATCATTGGTAATGCACTTAGTGTATATAGTCTAGCTGGTACAGTTATTGTCAAAGGATTACATTTTTACTGGATCATCAAATAGCTTTTTGTAAGTTGTGGTTTTGACGTCACGGTGAAGGTTTTACGACATCATTGGGTTAGGCTCGATAAAATGCCAACTGTTCACTTTTTTACCATATCAGTTTACATTCCACGCCCTCACTATTGGTGTGTGAACTCTAACAATGTAACCATGGCAACATCTCATGCCAAGTTGCGAGCGGCTTGGCGGCCGATTCCTATACATACGGAGTTACATAACCACTGACTGAGCCGAGTAGCCAGCAGTAGTTTAGAATCACATGGACTGCATGAATCTTGAAATGGAACCTATGCAGACAGCAGTGCATGAGGCCCTCACTGCAGTTCCATCCAAAGCAGCACCAGTTACATTAACACATTACATAATTGTTCCAGCCCCAACCCTGCGATTCTCAGCTGTGGAAGAGGCTCCCAGTCAGCCAATGAGAGCCGGTGGGGGGGGGCTGGGCTGTCTCATGGCAGGAAGCATAGATTCGACTTTCAGTAGAGGTGTTGATGTTTTTGTTGCTTGAATTGAATCTCTTGATTAAATTTGGAAAATGTACTTGTTGACTTGATATTTTGAAGGTCTGGCCTTGTAAAGTGTTGTTTTCACACAGATCCTATTGCTGAAATATTATGTTCTGGAACATTTCTTTCACCAGTCATGCGGCACTCTTTTATTCTTAAGGTTGTAAACTCACTTACCCTTGTGGGAAGCGGAGAGCGTTTTGGTTTACCACGGATCACCTGATCTGAAGTGAGAATTGTGTGTCAGGACCTGAAAGCGCTGCCCAATTAGTGCTAGATTTAAGTTGATTTGGGGTGAAACAAGCTGTGTGACTTTTGATGACGGGGGAGCACCGTGTTCCTCATTACTAGGGACATTTGTCGTTGTTCACCTTGGAAGATAATCAAAGGAATGCCGAACAAGACTGAATACTTTCAGTCAGTTTTCTTCCCCCCCATACCAAGGCCCAGAAGATAGACATCATTCTCTACCTTTTCCTGTAGCTGTCACTCCGAGCCGGTTTTCTCATTGAAGGTGTCTATTCCTAGCCCTAAACCAAAGTTGGAGGTGGCCTGTTTGGCAGTGGACTGGGTATGCAGGCGCTGTGCGAACACAGCACATGGCACTGTTTGGTTTGTGGAGGATGGGACTCATGTCCCACTTCCTTTGTTGAAACCATTCTGAGGAATGGGCAGAAACCCCTGCCTCTGGTGTTGGGCCCTGTCAACAGAGGCTGTTTAGCCCTACCAAAGGTCAGTGCCATTACAAATGGCAGCTCTGAATGAAATGTAATTGTAGCCATTAGTTTATGGTGAAGGGGGTACTGTACAGCAGCTGGATGACCTTATATTTGTTATGCGATCGTGGTGAGAATTCGTCACTGTTTCAGACATTAAACATTTGGTCGTTTTTGGAGAACTTTGTAAAATCCACACTACTTTGGTGGTTGAGGTGAGTTTTGCCGTTACTATTTAAAGCTCTTGATGTACCTCTGGTAGAAAGGCACTATAGAAATCATCTATTATAAGAAAAATATTTCAACCACCCCTTTTTTGTTGTAGATGAAATTTAGGCTTTCTAATTGACCTGCCCAAAGGCAGTGATTCATGCATTTATAATGCACAGAGCAGATTGAGAATACATTAATGTCACTCAGTTATTTATAGAATGGAATGAAGAAAATCTGAATCGTATTACTTTATGCGTTCAGTCGTCTGTCTTGTAGAAAGGTTAATGGCAAATACAGTGATGTTTTCATAACCGTAGCAGTCGATTGCTTGTCAGTTTTTATGGACACTAGTGCATTAATAACATAATTCAAGTGTTACAGGTCACCCAACCCAATGTTGATTCAACGTTGCCTCTGAATCATCAGCATAACCGACACGGGCCTCTAGCTTGTGACAACTGTATTATTAGAAAAGCTCACAGAACTTGCACATTCTACCTGTTTTTATAAGTGGTAGGTCTTGCTCTGTCAGGCGGGCCCTGTCTAAGTTTTCCACAAAACCTATAATCAAGTGCAGGAAGTCCTTGTCGTTGCTCTCGGCTGCTTCTCAACATGTCAGGTAGTCTGCTTATCATGACACGTCTGCATGGCTTCCTTGCGCAATGTGTCACAGATATTAGAAAGCAGACACCTTCCATGCCTGTTCAACTTCAGATTTTCTTGGAAAAACGACTCGATGTTACCTCAAATAAAACACATTTAAAATATAGGCATAAATACTAACATTTTCTTGAGACATATTGATACCCAATTTCTTGATGCTTTAATTTTGAAAGGGCTCTATTGGTAGGAACTGTGAAGTATTTGAGACTAGCGTCACCGCAGGTTGAAACTGGTTCACCTGGGGTTGTCGGTAGAATTCCTCAGCAGGGGTGTAAACTCGACCCTCTTTTGCCACATGTGCTCAGACAGATGTGACAGCCAGGCAGGATGTGGAGACTGACTTGGCCTGTCACACATTAGCTACCGATAGGCTATGTGCTCTGCGGATGTCGGCCATGATCAAGACGAGACAATGAAGCTGGAGACTCGGCTATACATTTAAAGGCAAAGTCACGGTTGATTTGAAACCAGAAGCTACCATTCATCCACACCTGTGTACCACCCTCTCCCACAAGTACATTTTGTGAGCTCTCTTGCTCTCTGTCCTCCCCCGCTGCCCCACATCTCCGTCCACACTTGGGCCTTAGCATAGTATTGGGCTGCTGCAAAATGTTAGTGGGATGACTTCAGCAGCGTGTCTGTTTTTATTCACCCTGTGGCAGTCTTCTCTGCTCTATATTGGTTTTTAAACTATCCCAGGGTTCTTTGCTTTCCAGCAGTCGTATGCCTCACTGAGTGTGGGTTTATAACATGCCTTTGAACTGAAAACACCTGGATGCCGAAGACTGTGAATTCCTATGTCTTATGCAGCGGGAGGACAATTAGGCCCAGAGTCTGTTTTGTTGTTGTCCTGGGAGGGAGAAGTTACATTCTTTTTGTAATAAACATTCAAAATATGATGGACTTTTTGTTGTTGTAAGCAATGTAAAACACAGGTGAAATAGTTTAAAATCAGTTTCTTTGTCTGCATATTGAAAATGTAGATATCTGAACTCAAACGCGATCCCTGCGGTAAAGCCCTGATTACAGCCTAGGTGAAGAACCATAAGATGTAGGTCTCGAGTATGAGTGAAGGACCTGCAACTTACTAGATGTGATAGGCTTCACACCCCTATGTGGTTTCAAAGTGGGCTACTTGCCTTGCGTACTGGGTTGGTTGACTATAGGCAACAAACTCTTTTTAGCCACCATTGTACAGGCTAACCAGTCTGCCTCTTCCCCCTCAGCCTGCGATGGATCTAGTTTTGTACTGAGCCACCACCAGCCTTGTAACTATGTGCCAGTGAAACTGCTGTGTGCAGTTGTGCTGACAGAGGCTTTTAATTATAGTCTGTGGTGTGTGTGTGTGCTGTGCGTGTGTATTTGACTGCAGAGTAAAAGCAGTGAATAGAGCTGCGTGTCCGTGTGTTTGGTTTGTGAGTTTTGATGGCTGCAGGCATTGGACATCATTCAAAACCACTGATTTTATTTAGTATCTCCAGGTACAGTAATTTAGTGGTGCCATTAACACTGCTGAACAGACCAGAGTAGGAAACTATTCAGAGCTGGAATTAGAGGTCGACCGACTATGATTTTTCAACGCCGATGCCGATTATTGGAGGACCAAAAAAAGCAGATACCGATTAATCGGCCATTTTTTTTTTTTTTTACTTATTTGTAATAATGACAATTACAACAATACTGAATGAACACTTATTTTAACTTAATATAATACATCAATAAAATCTATTTAGCCTCAAGTAAATAATGAAACCTGTTCAATTTGGTTTAAATAATGCAAAAACAACGTGTTGGGAGAAGAAAGTAAAAGTGCAATATGTGCCATGTAAGAAAGCTAACGTTTCAGTTCCTTGCTCAGAACATGAGAACGTATGAAAGCTGGTGGTTCCTTTTAACATGAGTTAACTATTTCTCTCTATACCATTTGTATTCCTTATACCTTTGACTATTGGGTGTTCTTATAGGCACTATAGTATTGCCAGTGTAACAGTATAGCTTCCGTCCCTCTCCTCGCCCCTACCTGGGCTCGAACCAGGAACACATCGACAACAGCCACCCTCGAAGCAGCGTTACCCTTGCAGATCAAGGGGAACAACTTTTCCAAGTCTCAGCGAGTGACGTTTGAAACGCTATTTGTGCTCACCCCGCTAACTAGCTAGCCATTTCACATCGGTTACACCAGCCTAATCTCGGGTGTTGAGAGGCTTGAAGCATTGCGGAGAGCTGCTGGCAAAACGCACGAAAGTGCTGTTTGAATGAATGTTTACGTGCCTGCTGCTGCACCGCTCAGTCAGACTGCTCTATCAAATCATAGACTTAATTATAATATAATACACAGAAATACGAGCCTTTGGTCATTAATATGGTTGAATCCGGAAACTATCATTTCGAAAACAAAACGTTTATTTTCGCATATACCCTGACTCTGCATGCAATGAACGCATTAGAAGGGACACAATTTCACTTGATTAATATTACCTGCTAACCTGGATTTCTTTTAGCTAAATATGCAGGTTTAAAAATATATACTTGTGTATTGATTTTCAGAAAGGCATTAATGTTTATGGTTAGGTACACGTTGGAGCAACGACAGTCCTTTTTCCGCAAATACGCACCGCATCGATTTATATGCAACTCAGGACACACTAGATAACTACACATGGTTGATGATATTACTAGTTTAACTAGTGATTATGATTGTTTTTTATAAGATAAGTTTAATGCTAGCTAGCAACTTACCTTGATTTCTTACTGCATTCGTGTAACAGGTAGGCTCCTCGTGGAGTGCAATGTAATCTGGTGGTTAGAGCGTTGGACTAGTTAACTGTAAGATTGAATCCCGGACCTGACGACAAGGTACAAATCTGTCGTTCTGCCCCAGAACAAGTCAGTTAACACACTGTTCCTAGGCTGTCATTGAAAATAAGAATGTGTTCTTAATTGACTTGCCTAGTTAAATAAAGTGTTTTTTTTTTTTTTGTTTTTTTTACAGATTTCACAAAAATACAGATTTCCGATTGTCATAAACTTGAAATCGACCTTAATTAATCGGCCATTCCGATTAATTGGTCGACCTCTAACAGGAATATATTAGAAGGTAAATGTACTTTTTTAAATCAGTGGACATTTTGGTTCAATGTCACCTTTGCATATTTTTCACTGTTCATTTCCTCATATTGTAGACTTGATTGACATTTTGTGGAGCGTGAATATTGTCTGGTTAATTCTCTAATTGAGCTCCTATCCCAGATGTTGATAGCCTGCCAAATGTAATAATTAAATGAACCAAAAATAAGCAGACTGCCCTACTGTATATGTGCCTGTCTGGACAAAGGAGGCTACAGTCGGAAGCACAACAACGTCAATCTAGAAGTATAACCTTTTCAATCCAAATAAGTGAACTCTTTCACAAGCAATGAGCCGTTTAGCACACATTTACAAAATAGATAGAACTCTTGGTGTACCAGTAATTTTAGTCTAATTTAGTCTCCTCAGACCACACTGGAGATTCATGTGAGCTTTTCCAATGTAGTTGACATTTTCTGAGGCTCAGGGAGATTAGGTGTGCCTTTGGAAATCCCAACGCCCTAGTCTCCACCAGAGCTTTTGTCTCTGCTCAGGACTCCTCATGTGGATTTTCATTGGCTAATTAAAGGTGTTCTCTGCTGTCGTCTGTTTTGAGAGGGCAGGAGGACGGACAAAAATGTTTCTCTTCTTAAATGGGGGGGGGGGGGGTGTAGTGGGGGATGGGGGTGTTGGAGAGACTTTTCAGGCAGAGGAACAGGAAGTATTTGTTTATTTTCCTCATTTCCTCATCGAGGCTCCACAAGTGAGCACGGCTTCATCTACAAACTCCTAATGCCTGCTTTTATCACTATAACCCCCTCCTTACCCAGCATTTGACACCATAACCACCACCACAGAACATACACCCAGCTCCTCTCCTACTTGAAAGCCCAGTCTGCAATATATGCACCTCTTACATTGGAGAGCCAAGACAACTCTCCTAATTGTGTAAACTGTTTCCTCATTGACTACGGTGTGGCTCTTTAAGGAAATCACTTTGATGCCTCTGTCTTGACCTGTTATTTCCCAAAAGCAGCCTTTTGGCGATACCAGGAACGAAAGAGATCCTGTCTCGTGAGCTAGGCCTAAGAAGATTGGCAATATAATGTGCATGATGGTCCTATGTTAGATATTGAGTTCAGCTTCACATGTGGAGGTGAGGATGGTGGCGCAGGGCAGGGGACAACGGCTGGAGCCTTTACTCCAAAGGCTATGGAGGTGATCCATATTTTTCAACCATAATGGCTATGGATTGTTTAATGCCTGGCGGACAGACACAAGCATACACACTGTCCCTTTAACCTCTGGAGTTCAGGCAGTGCTTGCCTGGAGAATGACATAAACAGGCTATATCAGCATTTTCTGCTCATGGCTGTAGGTTAACCCACAATGCACGGTATTAAAGGAGATTGTGCTACACTCACACGTGTTACTGTGGCCGTCTGACCTCGTTGCCCCCAACTAATTTGCCCCGCCCCTCTCTCCTTGGACCACTGACAGTAACAGCTCATGGAAACAAACTTGGCTCTTAAGCAGGGCTATTGTTTTGGCTGCAGAGCGTAAGCCGAAATGTATAGTTACATTCTCCCTGGACCCCCCCCCCCCCCTCTGCTTCAATCCTGGCCTTTTTCCATGGGAATCCCAGAGCCATATATGGTCATCCTCAGCAGCAGTGGAGGCAGAGTTCTCTGTGCAGCTGGGTTACTGCTCCCAACAGGGCTCATCTAGTGGAGGAACCCAGCTGGCTGGCCCACAGCGCTCCCCCCCCCCAACCCTTCTTCTGGCCTCCTGCAGTAGCTTTGCGCTTTTAAATCACACACACACTTTCGCTAAGTTGCTCCCTCTTTTTAATTTTCTCTCTCGCGAGCATATACACACACACACACTCGGTAAGAAAGAATTCCTTTTGTGGAAGTGACTGCGTTCCTTTGAGCCGGTGACATAGCCCAGTAGGTGTGGCCAGAGCGTCACTCTGAGCCCCGGAGTATTACTTATCTGGGAAGTTCTCACTGCTATGCTCGACTGTGGCTTGGCTGCAGATATGCTAGGTGGCTGTGGAAAGGAAGCAAGGTTGTGAGGGAGAGAAAGGGGCCAGTGTTGGTCTTCAGGAGAAGCTGCTTTGTCTTCATACTTTTTGCTTTAGAAGGGAGTAAAGGGTCTTTTCCAAAAAGAAAACAAGGGCTCCACAGTGGAGCCCATCTCCTGTTATTACATTTAGTTGCTGACTCAAAAAGCCAGCGGGCATATTTGGGTTATACACGTGATATTTTAAAGCCAGGCCCATGATGGATGTTTTGCTATTTCCGACAGCTACTCAAATATTGCACTGCCTTAATCTCACGCTCTCCTCTGAAATTAGATTACCAGTTTTGTTTTCTCAAAAGGTCTGTGAGGCTTATCTGAAACATGAGTAGACAGTTGACAAAATGATAGGATGGTGATAGTTCCTACAGAAAAAAATACAACAGTTATACTTTTTTATGGTGTTGATAATGTGACTGATAATGCTGTCATTTGGTGTCATGTTTTCAAAGTGCTTGGTGGCTGTGCTGGGGCTTTGTCCCCACCTGGAGAGGGACTCAGGCCTTACTCTGTCGTTATGGGTTTAAACAGCTGCTAAGTCACCACACTGTTCTCCACTCATGGCACTCAGTGTTTTGTTTATTTTCATCTGTTCTGGTTCCTGTGCAATAACAAAAGTTTCTAAAAGCAGCACTGGATGTGCCAACACTCATACCTAGGGCTCTGTATGTTTCCTGATCAGGAGCCCACGATATAACCTACAGTTAGGGCCCTGATATGATCCTGGTAACGTTACATTTGCTTTAGTCATTTAGCAGATTCTCTTATCCATGCCGACTTACAGTAGTGAACCCACAACCCTAGCGTTGCAAGTGCAAGGCTCTACCAACTGAGCCACACTGGTACAAGTCATGTTGTCGGGAAATACCCAGGGTCCTAGCCATGGCTACTAGTGGTTGGAATGACCAGTTGTAGACCTGTCTGCTTGGTGGGTTGATACCAGGGTTTCCGTTAGCTGGGAATAGCCGGCCTTTGTCTGATTTGATTTAAAATAACTTAAAGTCGATAAATAAAATTTGTCGGCCAATTGTGTGTGAGGAGTCCCATTGCAAAATAATAATTTTTAGTCTATTCATTGATGGAAATACCAGTCTGTAAAAATATTTAGACTTTTCATGCTCATCAGTCTATAGGTTAATTTGCGTTATTTAGTGGAATTGTTACATGCATCCAGAGGCCTGAGATTCCGACTTGGATATTCTTACAAAATGATTTTTCCTAGTCCCTGCTATTTTATTTCCGTTATGGAACAAACATTCACGTGTAGCCTACTGAAATGTGTACATTGCTGCGCATGTAAATAAGTTAATCAACAGTTTGAATCTAAACGTTCTGATCTGTTGCTTTAACTCTTTTTCTTTGTCTAGGCCTACTGTTTGTGTGAATCTGGGATCTATCGTCTTAAAACTGTTCCAGAGTCTGTTTGCCATCGGAGGGCCCTGCCAGAGGAAGTGGTGGGAGGGGTCCTCAAGTGTCTTCTCCTTGATGTGGAGTGCTGCTAAAGTTAGCTTGGGGGTCATTGTGCAGAGCGCTCCAACTGTATCAGTAGGAAGTACAGTGCCTTTTAAAGTATGGAAAAAGCCCTCTGTCCTTTTTCTGAACTGTACTATGGGTGGGAGATGAGGTTTGGAAGCTGTCACAGGTTCATTAGGTTCTATGAATGTTTCTCTATTGTTTGACTTCATTCTAATAGATAGGAGAACCTGTATACATGGGCTAGGATACTCTTTTTGGCGAAATACTCTTGGTTGGAGCGTAATGGTTTAACACATTTTAATCAGGTGGAAGTCTTTAATGTTCCCTTTGATTGGACAGTAAAATAATACCTAAAATGCATTGTGGTCATATTGCATTATTTGTCAGACTTTGCAGTGTCGGCCTCAAGACTGGTTATATGGATGACAGACACGCCATTAGCAAGAAGTTGTCTTTTTTGAGGGGGGTTGGGGTTGTGGGTTTCTCCACAGAAATGGCTACAAGGATAGCCACCCTGAAGTTTCCGTTCTTTTAATGTAGGCTGTCACCATTCTATTTGTTGTATCCGTTTAAGCTAACCTATTATGGTTCATGGTGACCTATGCTTTCAACCTGTCAAATAATGTACTCTGCGATTCTGGAGATGAGTACTGTTACCTTTGCTGAGAGGTCTAGCAGCAGAGAACAGTGTCTCTGTCCTTTGACCATAACCAGTCATGAGAACAGTGGTGGGGGGAACGATATCTCGGAACGTCTAAAAAGAGAAGGAACCCATCTCTCCCCCTGTTCTCAAGATTAGCTGTTGATCTTGTACTTGCGAGGTCTGGTCCGTGCGCTGCCTCCGGGGGCTCTCTGAGCAACCCCAGTGTGCTTTAAATGAACTTTTCTCTTATGTTTCTTACAAAGGCCCGACAAGACTACACTCTCGTCGTCTTCTGGTTTTGGGCTCTCTTGGGGCGGGGCACGTCATTGGTTCATTTTTGGTTGTTCTGAGAACGGCTTTGTCCATCTCTACCCGCTAGCCAGGGCTCTTGAAATCCTCTATTTTAGCATTAGGCTGGTGCATATGGACACTGTATTCTTTCTGCTCTTAATGTTTCCATATGTATCCCTGCTGCTCAGGGTGGGTTCATTAAGTTAATCTATAGATGGTGCCCTGTAATCTGCCCCATATGGGTGCACTAAATTGAAGAGGCGCATAGGGCACAAAGTCTCTACTGCCGGGGGACAGTCGCTCCTTGTAGCCTGAGCTTGTGAACACAGTCAGCATGGAGGCTCCCTCCAAGCGTCTCGTCCAGCAGACGAGGTTTTGATTCTGTCATGTGTATCTTATAAATGTTCTACTGGTTAATTCCCTCTTTACTTCCAACTGTCTTCTCCATTGAACAACGTTTGACAAGGCCAGAACAGATACAGTGTGTTCGCTCACTGATGCCCGCGGATATGATTTCCTGCAGTCATCACATGGACAGCTAGTTAGCAGGGCCATGATGTGGAGGCTTTTTGCTGTGCTAACATTGTGGTTTACAGCGTGAACCCAGTGTGTTTTTGTATGGTTCAGGTTTCACTGGGGTGTTTAGGCTCTGCTCTCAGACTACAAGAGACGGCTTCTACCTCCCACCCTCGTTGCTCTTTTGTGAAGTGTGCACTCACAGCCACAGTCACTTCCTGGCACATGCCGGCTGACGCTCCACTGATGGGAATGGGTAATCGAATGTACACACACCCCAATAAACACGCACAGGTTTGATTTAGGAGTACTTTTCAGTGTTTGAAAAGAGCATCGGTTACAACAGTCCTGTGTGTTAGTGTTGAAAGTACCCTCCAGTGAAAATAAGATGTTGAGTGTTCTGTCTCTTAGCAGCACTGAGATTGAGTGCATACTAGTTACACCTGTGGTAAATTCCCACAGTTTCTCAAATCACAAGCAGACCTGGTAAGAATTGATCCACTATTATAAATTATTCTAGTAGCGGCCTTTGAATTTTTTTTACTTTTTATAGATTCCTAAGAACGTTACAGAGCTGTGTGTTTCATAGAAATGTAAAAAACAATATTGCAACTGGTAAGGATAATTGCATCTCAATTTACTTGAACCATTTTAATGGATAAACAGACTGTTTTTCAGATGGAGAGGCACGTACATTTTAAAGCTGCAATATGTAACCTTTGGACACACTGACCAAATTCACATAGAAATGTGAGTTATATATCTGTCGTTCTCATTTGAAAGCAAGTCTAAGAAGCAGTAGATCTGTTCTTTGTGCTATTTCTATGCTTCAAATAGCTGGAAATACAATATTTCTCTACACTAGCTTGCTTTGTCACAAACTGAAATTAGGGGAACTATTACAATTTGAGCAACCAGGAAATGGCAGAGCTATTTCTCCATAGTGCATCTTTAACTCTCTAAACCAATGAATTGGGGGTTCCTGTCCCAATGTACATCATTGATTCATTTACTAAAGCGCTGTCAGTGTTTACTTCCCAGAACCCCTCTCTTCCTCCGTTAGACCGTTAGAGAAGGGCATTCTCAGAAAGGCCACCTTACCTGCTGGCTAAGGCACCTGCTATGGAGGTGCTTGACATATCACTCTTGCATATATTGACCTGGCCCTGACTTTGGACTTCATCTGGTTTCAGGGCTAGTGGTGATCCAGTTAGACTCATAATGTAAAACAATTTGACACAACCTGGTGCGTTCATGAGTTTTAGTGACAAATGTCAAAATATATAAGGTCGCCAAAGCAAATCTGAGAAATGTATTTATATGAATGCTGTAAGTACAGATTGTTTGCTTAGTAGGAAATGAATGTCCAACTAGTCAGTGACAACTGTTTTGAGTTTGACAGCAACTATGTGAGCTAAAGACACTGTCATGGGATTTCCTATGTAGAAGAACCCCTTCCAATGTCTCGTGTAGCTTGTGAGCGTCATGAAGCAGAACATGTTACATGTGCGTGCTTGTTTGATATAGTTTGTAGCGCAAACCGTTCAGACTCTAGACTTAAAGACCTGGCCCCGGGGCTTTTCAGGATCGGCTATTGTCTCATAAACACCGTTAACCACACAGACCAATGGTTGGTGTCTTCAGATTCAGAATAAATAGATGAATCTGATGGTACAGCCCAGGAATATTTTAAAAGGGGTTTGAAGTCCAAAACACACCGGCGTTAGTGGGACTCATTGGTTTAAGAACATGCTGGAAGGGAAATGGAGAAATAGCCCCTCTGCTATACTCAGCTGCTGTCTTCATGTTATGTCTGTTAGCACAACCCTCTTCAGTATTACTATCGACGACATCGCTCTGTGTGGTTGAGGAACACTGGACTTGAACTGCGAGTCATGATGATGCTACATTTATTTTGCGAGTTCGAGACACCGCATTGCCCTCTCCTTCCTGCCCCGTCTGTGTTATGCAGACTGCTGACAAGGCCTGCTCTCTAGCTAGAACACTGGTCAAACAGGTTTGCATGGTAACGTGTATGTTTCCTATGGAGTGCGAGTCAGTACATGTCTGTAGTGTTTCCCCTATATTCAATAAATTAAGTGTTACCCTTGACACTGCTGACAAAAGTTTCCCCTAGGATTGTCTGTGTGTGCAGCACAGTCCTGTCCGTCAGGCGTCATTCGTGGTGTGAGGCGGGCTTTACTCACAATGTCTCCTGTTATTACCTACATTTAATAGTCAGATTAGTTCCCTCTCCCCCCATAGTGTGTTTAGCATTCAAATAGAGATGGCCTTGTCTGCCTTGTTTGTCTTTAACCACCGAAACACTACTGAAATCCCCTGTCAGTAAAAAGATGGTTCAACCCACTCCCGGTATTGCTCCCGTTGCATTTCTCAGTGGCTCCTATATTGGTCAAGGAATGCCGCCCTCCCCCCCCTAACTTTAAACTGTCAGTGTCCCTCCTGCGTCAGTGGGTGTCTCTCGCAGGCCACTGAGCGATGCCTGGCTGCCCCACTCTGTCTCTGAGCGGTGACCGAGTGGGGCAGCCAGGTATGCCACTTTCCCCACAGCTCTGCCAAAGGACTGTTAGCAAAGGATGAGACTTGCCATCTTCTCCTTTATTTTGTCCTCCTCGTCCTGTCCCCCTGGCTGCCATGCTACTTGTCCCTGAGATGTTGGCAGTAACTCTGGCACCTGTCAGCTACAAACAATTACAGCCATTAAGGGATTACCATTGTTGGGCTCCTGTAGCCGGTGGGCTGGGCCTCTGTAGGGGATGACGCAGAGGGGAGCATCAGGAACTTACTGAGTTCTCCTTAAGGGGCATGGTAGCAGATTTGTATACAAATCGACTGACTTAAATCGCTACTACCTTAGTTACCTATAGTATCAGTCACCTGCAGATATGAGACAGACGGTGCAGAACAACGGTCTAGCTGTTTGTATACCGTCTACAGTTAGCTACATTATTTTGGTTTCAGCATTTAGCAGACAGTCTCTTATCAATAATGACCACAATGTATCTAAGGGATGGTGACTGAACTCTTGACAGACAGACGGGCCAAGCGTCATCTTGTCACTCAGCTAGAGGGTGATGGTGAGCAGCTGTGTGGGTTGCGCTCAGTGGAGTGCAGTCTGTCTGCCCTGCAGCAAAGTCAGAGGAGCCCAGCCAGCCAGTGAGTTAAAGGTGGATACGCACCTGGATACACTCTTCCAAGCAGCTGCCTGAACAGCTTTACATCCTACGGCCTCACACACACACACACACACACACACACACACACACACACACACACACGCACGCGGGATATGTCCCCATGAGGAGCATTTTCCTTGTTTTACTATCCTTGCGGGGACTTTGAGGATATCGGGTATCCATGAGGATAGTAAATCACACACACACACACACAGTCCCAGATAAGAGCAACGAGGCCCACGCAGACTCTTCTCCAGCCCTGGCCATGTACCATGCTGTAAACGGCCCAAATTTGGACAAGGATTCCAGCCAGATAGAGCTGTGACCCAAACGTGAGTCCGTTGTGTTTTCTCCCCTCGTCGCTTTTGAGGCATCATAGCAGCTCACAGAGTGGGAAACTTTACAGGCTTTAGAACGGGGGAGCCCTCAAGGTCAGAAAGTTATCGAGAGATCAAGGTTATGGAACGGAAAGCAGGGAATTCAATTCCAGGTCCTGGGTCCGTAAAGGGATCCCAGAATGACATTTAACAGTAGTGCATTCAGTCGATTGAGGGTAGGGGGGGCCTTTCGGGCATTCCTGATTTTTGTGAAATCCACTTACTGTAATAACTAAGATCTGAAACTTGCTGTCAAAAGTGAAAGCTTGTTTCACTAATTTTGTCCAGCTTTATTCCCGTCGTTCCTGTGTACAATGTTTTTCCCAGCCTGGCCTTGTTTCTTTGTTGACAGTCACCTTGTTATCTGGCTGGCTTTGAAGCGGGTGACATTTTAACCCCTAGGTCGTCACGGAGGTCTCTAAATCTGTCCCAGCAGCCCCTCGTCCTCTGAACAGAGTCAACTCCCTACGGCACTCTCCTCTCTCTCCTTCAGATAGTTGGCCTTTGTCATCCCTTTGACCTCTCAGCCTCGGAGGGAACGCCCCCAGCTAGTATGCACACACACAGTTGCTGGCTCACTCCCACATGTCATTTTATTGTCTTGTTACGATTTGTCTTTGGATGCAACCTAAAATTAGCAGATTTAGTCTTTACAGCCATTTTGTAGTGTCGCTGCTTCGGCCTAATATTTTTCCCTTCTCAGGTTTGTGCTCCTTGCCTGTATCAAGTCCTGGCATGCATATTTGAAGGAAAAGACTTTCTTGTTCCTAGAATGCAACGGATTAGCTTATTCCTGGGGACTAAATACTACTGAGTCGAGGGTATAATGGCGAGTGTGTTTTGGGTAGCTCAATGGACTTTTCTTTCAAACCACATTTTGACTGGAGTGAAACATCGGTCATGTTGTCTAGACGGGCACAAATCCATAGGTACAGCCTTTGAATGGGACAGTCCAAAAGAGGGAGTGAAAAGTCAAAGAATTTGCATATGAGTTGTCGGAGAACACCCAATTTTCCCTCATCCCAACAGCAGTAGTACGCCCTGAGGTATTCCAAACACCTCAGCTATGTCCTGACATTTTGGCCATAGGTAACCTCGCCAACATACCCCAACAATTTCTGAAGACGTGAGGTGCCTCTTTTTTTAAAACGGTGCGTGAGGTAGGTAGCCCCTACTGACACCACCCACTCCCTGTCCTTCGGGGTCAACCGGGGGTGTGTGCACACCACACACAGGTTCTGCTTGCTGGTTCTTGACACTGAGGAAGGCATCACACACAATGTGACCTGCATGTCTCTGAAAGCTTGTGATTTTTCTCCTTTCGGGACCTTTCTAACGTACTTTCTATTTCTCTCTCCCTCCCTTCAGGCGTGCATAGATGACAACGTGGACATGGTGACTTTCCTGGTGGAGCATGGGGCTGCCATCAACCAGCCCGACAATGAGGGCTGGATCCCCCTCCACGCCGCAGCCTCCTGTGGATACATGGACATAGCAGAGTAAGTACAGCTGCTGGGCTGGAGGTGTCATGGCTGACGTGGTGAGGGTCCAGCTGGAGGCTCTTATGGACCTCTAGGGAATGGCTGGTCTCTAGGACCCCCCCCCCCACACACACACGCATTACTGCATTGGAATAACTCCATTATGTACCAGCCCTTTCACAATGTTGCCTGATGACTCATCCTGAATTAAATTCTGCTGCTCTGATCGCTACACACATGATCGTATACATTCATCGTGGAGAACAAATGTCATTTTGGCTGGTGCGACATGGCTGGCTAGCCAGGCAATTCACCTTGCGCAAAACCCATTTTTATCAATGGAGGCTGACTCACAGGCACATCCATGGTTAGTTTTTTTTTTTTCCTTCTCAATTGAACAAGTGTTTATTTTGCATTGCCAAGTGTTACAAGGCTATTCCCTGAGGTTTATGGCTGGTTGAACACGTAATTGTGCGAATGCCTTTTCATTTGGAGAACATGCATTACCCTGCCCAGACACATTTTGTTGTAAATCACTCGTCCGGTTAGGTCATCAGTTAACGTTTTTCTATTCAATCATCTTAGACTTTGAAATGCATTGCTATCAATTCAATCCTAATAGCTACTACTTATGGACTAGACAGCCTAAACTTGTCAGGGGTCACTGTTTTAAATGGTCCGTGTTTCTCCGAGGTGCATGATTACATGTTGATTGGGGCAACCGCCTGTCAGATGGCCCCAACAACCTCGCACAAGTTCCTTGTGATGTAATCAATATAGAGAAATCGGGGTTAACCTCCGGCATCAGACATTACTCCAGTTGCTTTCCGATCCTTTCTTTCGTTGTCCATTTGAGGTAAGAAGGCTGTTTAAAGGGATCAGAAACCGGGCCGGCAAGTAGGGAGATATTATCAGTAGATTATTTTAAACCGGCTGAGAGCTGAAGGATCTCATTTGCACTCATTGTGCAGACGGGCCTAGCGGGCCTTTTACTTATCTGTATTATATTACAGGAGCCTGGCATGAGCAGAATTATCATACTACGCTACCAATGTTATTGATTGACAAATTCCTTTTTATGGTGTTTCATGAGCTGCAATTGGTTGTTGTAATTCCAAGAGCCGCCTTATACATATTTCCAGAAAGTTCTATCCTTCAGACTTCCCTCTCACCCCCTACGGCAAATGATTTATTCAAATTAAGTAAAAAAGCTGTTGAATGTTAAGTTATTAGATCATTTTCATACAGTGGGTAGTCTACCTTATTGCTCCATTTTTCTCCATATCAGGACTGGGCTGTTGAAGACAAGGGCTCTCTTTACTTTCACACAATGCAGTGAGGAATGAAGGAGAAATGTGAAGGGCCTTGTCTGATATGGATGACTAATGGAGTGCTCTGGTCTTGGGTGACTCTGGGACCTGATGTGGGTGGTAGGAGCACATAGCTGTGCCATTTTAGCCCACAACACTGTCCCCGTTCCCATAATGAGGCCTACAGAGCCGGGAAGGCAATGGCAGCCTTTTATGCCAAGCCCTTTGGTGTCGAACCAACAACCATCCGATGGCAGTAGTTCTGAGCGATTAACCAACACTTCTGTTATTTTAAAAACAAAAAACTAATTGAATTTGATTCCATTTAGTTTTTCTGTGAGCTCAATACAGTTTGTCTCGAGAGAAATCGGGTCAAGCCCAAACTGTGTGATATAGTAGGGAGTTGCAGTTTCCAACACGCCAATAGTAAACATAGTTTAGCGCAGGAAACATGGCCATGACTATAATCCATTGCGAGACTACTTGTCCAGTCTATAGTACAGACCGTCTGTGTGGGGTAGACCGAGAGAAGAGACGAGAACACTGATCGAGAGGGTTGCTTCGTGGTATATCTACCTGAAAATACATGATCTATGTGATAGTTGTTATTCAGGAGTCATAAAAGTAGGCTTTATTTACTTTGACAATAACATTTTTAGGAATTTTACAGACCGCATAGGCAGCAGCTCTATAGAGATGAGGACTTGGAATGAAATTGGTCATCAAATGTAATATAGAGAACAGACTTTTTTATTAAAGTAATGTAAATACATTTTTATACGTAATAAGCGGTTGGGCTGGGCAGTATACCGCTATTAATGCACAGACCGATATGGATTTTTACTTCACACTCAATAACAGTATTTCAATGTTTTGGTTTGTTGAATGTGAGGCACAACACCAGCGTGTCCGTAATGTCCATTTTTATAGTTCATTCCGTTTGCTACTTGCAACTCAACTCGACGCTCCTGCATTCCGCTTCCCACACCATGCCTCCTGTCACTCAAGGAGAGCAGTTGTTGGTGTTGCTTGGCTGTGTAGTCATGAGCACTTCACTTGCTACTTACTTTGTAGCTAATGCTAACTGCTGGTTAGCTGGCTAGCTAAATGTAATCGGAGTTGGAGCAAACCTAATGGCTAATTACAGCCTGAAACCAGTGCTGGTGTAGGCATAGATCTGCATGTTTGTGTAATGGTATCTACTAAATCAGAGGAATAGGTGAAGTGTGAATTTGTTAGCTAGCTAGCTACATGAAGGGGAACACAACTTCATATTGGGACCCCTGGGAAACACTGACCAACACTTTGGTTCATTTCCTTACACTGGCTTTATATCAAACAATGCATTCAAAGTGCTGTCCACTATATTCCAACTGTTGAATTACAATCATTATACTTCCATGATTCCAACAGTACACCAATAACCTATGCCTAGATATCTCATTTTTTTTATATATATTTTTTTTATACATGCCTACAGAGGTCGACTGATTATGATTTTTCAGTGCCGATACCGATTTATTGGAGGACCACAAACATTTACAACAATACTGAATGAACAATTAACACTTATTTAAACTTAATATAATACATCAATAAAATGAAACATGTTCAATTTGGTTTAAATAATGCAGAAATAAGTGTTGAAGAAAGTAAAAGTGCAATGTCAAAAAGCTAACGTTTAAGTTCCTTGCTCAGAACATATGAAAGCTGGTGGTTCCTTTTAACATGAGTCTTCAATATTCCCAGGTAAGACGTTGTAGTTATTATAGGACTATTTCTCTCTCTACCATTTGTATTTCCTATACCTTTGACTATTGGATGTTCTAATAGGTACTTTAGTATTGCCAGCCTAATCTCGGGTGTTGATATGCTTGAAGTCAAACAGTGCAATGCTTGAAGCATTACGAAGAGCTGCTGGCACACGCAGGAAAGTGCTGTTTGAATGAATGCTTATGAGCCTGCTGCTGCCTACCACCGCTCAGTCAGACTGCTCTATCAAATCGTAGACATAATATAACACACAAATACCAGCCTTAGGTCATTAATATGGTCAAATCGAAAACAAAACATTTATTCTTTCAGTGAAATACGGAACCGTTCCAGCATCCCTAAATCTAAATATTGCTGTTACATTGCACAACCTTCAATGTTATGTCATAATGTAATATTCTGGCAAATTAGTTTGCAACGAGCCAGGCGGCCCAAATGGTTGCATATACCCTGACTCTGCGTGCAGTGAACGCAAGAGATGTGACACAATTTCCCTAGTTAATATTTCCTGCTAACATGAATTTCTTAACTAAATATGTAAGTGTACAAATATACTTCTGTGTATTGATTTTAAGTTTATTGATAGGATAGCATCATGTACACTTAGCATCAGGAAGCTTGGTCACAAATCAGAAAAGCAATCAATTTAATCGTTTACCTTTGATCTTCGGATGTTTTCACTCACGAGACTCCCAGTTACACAACAAATGTTCCTTTTGTTCCATAAAGATTCTTTTTATACCCAAAATACCGACATTTGTTTGTCACGTTATGTTCAGAAATCCACAGGATTTATTCGACAACGCAGACGTATATTCCAAATAATATCCATTATGTCCACAAACATGTCAAACGTTTTTTATAATCATTCCTCATGTTTTTAAAATATATATTCGATAATATATCAACCGAGTGTCTAGGTTTTTCAAAAACAGCGGGAGGAACAATGGCGGCTTTACTCAAATGTGATCCTTCATGCTCATTTTTCAAAATAAAAGCCTGAAACTGTGTCTAAAGACTGACACCTTAGGGAAGCCATAGAAAAGGAATCTGGTTGATATCCCTTTAAATGGAGGATAGGCTTGCATAGGAACAGAGGTTTCAAAATAAGAGGCACTTCCTGATTGGATTTTCCTCAGGCTTTTGCCTGCAATATCAGTTCTGTTATACTCACAGACAATATTTTTACAGTTTTGGAAACTTTTAAAGTGTTTTCTATCCTAATCTGACAATTTATATGATTATCCTAGGTTCTGGGGCTGAGAAAAAGGCACTTTCAAATGGTTATGTTTTTTTTTTTTAAAGCCAAAAATGAAAATACTGCCCCCTACACGCAAAAGGTTAAATCATCCCCCGTGATTCAATGATAAATTAACAGGCAACGCAGGACAAGCTAGATAACACTGTTGATATTACTAGTTTAACAGGTGATTATGTTAAGATGGATCGTTTTATTTATAAGAAGTTTAATGCTAGCAGCTAACCTTGGCTCCTTGCTGCACTCGCGTAACAGGTAGTCAGCCTGCCACGTAGTCTCCTCTTGGAGTGCAATGTAATCTGCCTTAATCGGTATCCAAAAATGCTAATTACTGATTGTGATTAGAACTTGAAATCGGCCCTAATCGGTCAACCTCGAATACATGCATACATACACACAGTTGAAGTCGGAAGTTTAGCCAAATTTAAACTTTTTTCCCAATTCCTGACATTTAATCCTAGTAAATATTCCCTGTTTTACACAGAACCCAAACTGGCTATGCACGTGCGTCACTGTACCCCCCCCACACACACACCAAACGCGATCATGCCACGCAGGTTAAAATATCAAAACAAACTCTAAACCATTACAGGTTGAAAAGCATTATACATGTATGGCAATTTAGCTAGCTAATTTGTCCTATTTAACTAGCATGCTGTTGGTAGCTAATTTGTCCTGGGATATAAACATTGAGTTTTATTGAGTTATTTTATCTGAAATGCACAAGGCCCTCTACTCCAATTAATCCACACGCACAACTGTCAACCGACTCGTTTCTAGTCATCTCTCCCCCTTCCAGGCCTTTTCATCTTTGAACGTATATGGTGATTGGCATCTAAACTTTCATAGTATTACCACGACGACCGGCAACAGTTTCTTTCAATCACCCACGTGGGTATAACCAATGAGATGGGACGTGGGTACCTGCTTCTATAAACCAATGAGGAGATGGGAGAGGCAGGACTTGCAGCACGATCTGCGCCAGATTTAGAAATGTCTTCTATTTTAGCCCTTGGCAAATCAGATGCTCGTGAGCAATGTGGGTGCAATAATTGAATAACGGATTCCTAAATTTATTTTGCAATGCGAGCTGTGTAGTCAGGGTATTAGGTCAGTTAGGATCACCACTTTATTTTGAAAATGTGAATTGTCAGAATAAGTATTTCTTTCATCACATTCCCAGTGGGTTAAAGTTTACATACACCAAATTAGTTTTTGGTAGCATTGCCTTTAAATTGTTTAACCTAGGTCAAACGTTTTGGGTAGCCTTCCACAAGCTTCCCACAATAAGTTGGGTGAATTTTGTCCCTTTCCTCCTGACAGAGCTGGTGTAACTGAGTCCGATTAGAAGGCCTCCTTACTCGCACACACTTTTTCAGTTCTGCCCACAAATGTTCTATAGGATTGAGGTCAGGGATTTGTGATGGCCACTCCAATACCTTGACTTTGTCCTTAAGCCATTTAGCCACAATTTTGGAAATATGCTGCAATTGAAGAAACTTTCAAAGTTCTTGATATTTTCCGTATTGACTGACCTTAATGTCTTAATGATCTGACCCCTTTTTTTCCCCCTGCCTAAAATGACACCCAATCTAACTGCCTGTAGCTCAAGGATATGCATATTCTTGATACCAATTGAAATTGAACACTTTGAAGCTTGTGGAAATGTCAAATTAAAGCAGGAGAATAACACACTAGATCTGGTAAGAGATAATACAAAGACTTTTTCTTTCTTCATCTTTGAAATGCAAGAGGCACAATGTATTTCAGTTTAGGCACAATTTTGATTTGGCCCACTAGATGGAGGCAGTGTGCAAAGTTTTAGACTGTTCCAACGAACATTTTGAACAGAAATGCAATGGTATCATGTCTGCCCAAATGTGCCCAATTGTTTTATTGATACATTTTCAAGTTCATAACTGCACTCTCCTCAAACAATAGCATGTTATTATTTCCCTGTAATAGCTACTGCACATTGGAGAGTGCAATTAGATTAAGAATAACTTTAAGCCTTTTGCCCATATCAGATATGTCTATGTCCTGGGAAATGTTCTTGCTACTCACATTAGCTAAACCGTCCCGTGATCATCAGATGACACTCATAGGACTTAATGTATGTTTTGTTTGATTAAAGTTCATATTTATATTTAAAAAAAATCTGAGTTTACATTGGCGCATTACGTTCAGTAGTTCTAAAATATGTGGTAATATTGCAGAGAGCCACATCAATTTACAGAAATACTCATAATAAACATTGATAAAGATACGACTATTATACATGGAACTTTAGATACACTTCTCCTTAATGCAACCGCTGTGTCAGATTTAAAAAAAAATTAAATAAAAACTTTACGGAGAAAGCAAACCATGCAGTAATCTGAGTACAGCCTTTTGACAACAAAGCAGCCAAAAAGATACCCGCCATATTGGGTAGTCAACATTACTCAGAAATAGCATTTTAAATAGTCACTTACCTTTGATCTTCATCAGAATGCACTCCCAGGAATCCCAGTTCCACCTTAAATGATTTGATTTGTTCGATAGTGTCCATCAGTTATGTGCAAATATCTTTTTTTGTTAGAGCGTTTGGTAAACAAATCTAAAAGTGTGTTCAGGTCGCGTCGGATGAAAAGTTCAAAAGGTTCCATTACAGCCCGTAGAAACATGCCAACCTAAGTATGGAAGCAATCTTTAGATGTTTTTAACAACTTCATTAATGTTCCAACCGGACAATTCCTTTGTCTGTACAAATGAAGTGGAACGTAGCTACCTTTCACATGAGCGCGCCAGACTGAGGCTGTGGCACTCTGCCAGATCGCTCACTCAAAGAGCCCTTATGAGCCCCTCCTTTTAGAGTTGAATCCCCAATTAGGTTCTAAATACTGTTGACATCTAGTGGAAGCCTTGAAGTGAAACAACTATCTGGGAGTAGGAGGCAGTTCACTCTGGGCACGCTATTCATCCAAAAGTGAAAATGTTGCCCCCTATCCCAAAAAGGTTAACATTAATCTTCAATTATGTTCCAACTGGAGAATTCCTTTGTCTTTAGAAATGCAATGGAACGCAGCTACCTCTCACGGGAGTGCGCGTCATGGCACTCTGCCAGACCTCTCAGTCAAACAGCTCTCTTTCTCTCCCCTTTCACAGTATAAGCCTCAAACAAGGTTCTAAAGACTGTTGACATCTAGTGGAATCCGTAGGAAGTGGAATATGACCCCATAGACACTGCATATGGGATAGGCAAAGCCTTAAACCTACAAACATCATATTTCCCACTTCCTGGTTGGATTTTATTTCTCAGGTTTTTGCCTGCCATATGAGTTCTGTTATACTCACAGACATCATTCAAACAGTTTTAGAAACTTCAGTGTTTTCCATCCAAATCTACTAATTATATGCATATTCTAGCTTTTGGGCCTGAGTAGCAGGCAGTTTACTCTGGGCACCTTTCTATCCAAGCTACTCAATACTGCCCCCCAGTCCCAAAGAAGTTACACTAAGGGACTGTCATTTTTTTTCTTTGCTCATTTGAGCTTTTCTTGCCATAGTTTGGACTTAGCCCTGTGGTAAAATACCTTCTGTATAGTACCCTAACTTGCCACAACACAACTGATTGGACATTCCAAAAAACATACTTTTAACATGGCACACCTGTTAGTTGAAATGCATTCCAGGTGACTACCTCGTGAAGCTTGTTGAGAGAATGCCAAGAGTGTGCAAAGCTGTTATAAAGGCAAAGGGTTTGTTTAACACTTTTTTGGGGGGTTTTTACATGATTGCATATGTTATTTCATAGTTTTGAAGTCTTCGCTATTATTTTACAATGTAAAAATAAAGAACCCCTGGAAATGAGTAGGTGTCAGGTTTGACTTGTACTGTATATCTCATGATATGCTGTTTTTACCATATCTCCTGGCCCTAATAAGCAGTATTGTGCAGTCACCACCATCTTGAGACTTTTGGCAATTGTTTTATTCTGTTACAGCATTCAACCCACAATTTATTTCAAAATCGAAAACCAAGTAATTTTGATCAAACCCAACCGATCTCAAAAAACACATCGCTCGGCAGTAGATGGCAGGGTGAACTCCTAACCACAAGGCCCAACCACACCTTGTAAATCCCAGCTAAAATGGGGGTGAAAGTGAATTCAAAGACAATGTGGAACTCTAAAATGTAACGGCGGTCGCTGAATCTCTATTACGAGGGAAGTTACCGGAATGCGCCGGTTTCAAGTGGTGTGTTCTAATGAGAAGGGTCTGCGTCTCTCCACGGTTGTAATTGGTAGCAGCAGGAGTCAAGATCTCCTGCTGTTCCAAGAGCCTCTTGAATCAGCCAGCACAGGGCGAGAAATCCATGAGGAAAAGATAATTGGAGCGTGATTGACCACACGGGTGAATCACTAGGCTAATTATGCATTGAATGTGTGAACTAGTTGTCTGATTAGAGGCAGGGTACTAGAATGACAGCATGAACCCCTCAGGTGGTTAGGTCAGTGGAGGGATACAATAGTAAACCCTTCAGGTGAATATGGTGTAATGACAGACTGCAATTTGGGGTGTTTCTTAATATGGGTGTTCCCTGATATCAGGAACCTGCCATTGGTCAGTTCCGGCCTTATGCAACTGATGTTTTCGTGACAGATTTGTTTACACAGCAGGTTAGGTGAATTAGCATGGAATGTTAGGAGACTGTTAAGGTTAGGAAAAGGGTTAGGCTTAGCTACAATGCAACAGTTGTTAACCAAATAAAAATGTTATTTGTCACATGCGCTGAATACAGCTGTTGTAGACTTTACCGTGAAATGGTTACTGACAAGCCCTTAACCAACAATGCAGTTCAAGAAATGGTTCCAGGGGTACTGTTACCGAGTGTGTGTGTGTGTGGGGTACAGGTTGAGGTCATTTGTACATATATGTAGCGGTAAAATGACTGCATAGATGATAAACAGCGAGTAGCAGCAGTGTTAAAAAAAATGGGGGTGGACAGGGGGGTGTCATGTAAATTGTCCAGGTGGAAATTTGATTAATTGCTCAGCAGTCTTATGCCTTGGGGGTAGAAGCTGTTAAGGAGCCTTTTGGACCTAGACTTGGTGCTCCGGTACCACTTGCCGTGCAGTAGCAGAGTGAAGTCTATGACTTTGGTAAATGGAGTCTTTGACAATTATTTTGGGCCATCCTCTGACATCGCCTAGTGTATATGTCCTGGATGCCAGGAAGCTTGGCCCCAGTCATGTACGGGGCTGTACGCACTAACCTCTGTAGTGCCTTACGGTCGGATCCCGAGCAGTCAGATGTTGCATCACTCATTTGCTTTTTAACGTGTTTTTTTTTATGTAGCCTAGACTTACTGGTTGAGATCATCCTACAATTGTCCCTCAGTCTGTTTGGAATAAGCAATTTTATTTTTTATACAAGCTGACCAATAGAATAGTTCACTTTTTCTACTATGGGGGTTAGTAGATTGACAAAGGCTAGTGATTTTGCTGTTCCTTACTCGTCTTGTTGGCTGAGGAAAATGTGGACGATTATTGAAAGTGTGACTCAGAATTTGGTAAGAAAGACCACACATTGTTGATCCTCAACTTGTATGTTCTGTTAATATGAATTACCAACATTTTTAAATGCTGCTGGTCAAATGTCTGGCGCCACATTTTCGTAACGGAATCCCGGTTCATAATATATTCACTCGACTGTTTCCCGGCAGGTGAACAACACATTATTGACAGAGTTATGGTAATTTGTAAATGCATCTATTTTCCAATCCTTGTAAATGTGTCTTGCTAGAATTTGGAACATTTTTCTCTTCTAACCTTTCATAGGCCGACAGCAGTAGCTTTATATAGGCCTGAGATGGACATGATTTCCTAGGCATTTTGATTGAACCTGTGTTCACCTGGGTTAAATAAGAGACTTGATCCATCCATATTGATTCAGTGATGAAGGAATTTACTACTACTGAGTGTTACTAATACTACTTGGACTACTATTTACCTGTCCTAAGTAAGTGTGTGTGTTTGTGCAGGTATCTGATTGCCCAGGGAGCCAGTGTGGGGGTGGTGAACAGTGAAGGGGAGACACCACTGGACATCGCTGAGGAGGAGGCCATGGAGGAGCTCCTGAAGAATGAGATCAACCGACAAGGTACAGACAGACCTCAGCACTGACTCATTGTCTGCCCCACACTGACCTGCTAGTCAACAACAACTTTCACTTCTGCTTTCAGTTGAACCATTGCCGGTCAAACGTTGTCCACCAAGCACATCATTAATGTTACTAAAACGACATAATGGAAATGTTTTTCATTAAGGTTTCAAATTAGATTACTTTTTAATCACACATGAGTGCTGCTACTTTGCTTGCATCATTCTGTGTTTGCTACATACCAGGCAGGCAGTTATGCACTGCCTTTCCAAATAGACTGTTTAGGGATGTGAGGTGTGTGTGTGCGATGGATCGTGGTACATGCATCTAGGCCGCTGTGGCCTCCGGTCACATCAGGAAGCAGGTCCTGGCAGGCCTCCAGTGGCGTGCACTCCGCTTGGTTCAATAGCACTACAGCCTCCATGGCCAACATCTCACTGGTCTAGTAGAATTCCCCCTTTACTACTTCACCAATTACCATGCTTATGTACATGATGTCCAGGTATGTCATGCGTGTACCATGTCATAAAGCATTTATGAAATCAAGTGAGACCCAGTCCCGGCAGCTTTGCCTCAGTGGAGAAGTTACATAATGGAGATTAATGCGATCCACTTAAACTCTGTTTCTCTTTGTGATGATTCTAAACTGGATGGAAGGCTTTTTCTATTTTTGGCCCTGTGTTCTTGATGATGAAATGTACCCCCCCCCCCCCTCCCACCCCACACTCTGGTGGGAGGCCTTGTTCAGACGTGCTAATGGCCCCTGGGACAAACCGCTCCTCTGCCCATGATGATGCTGCTGCGTTGTCGGGAGATTATGGCGCTCTCCTTCCCCTAGTAGCCATTCCAAAGGCACCTCTCATCAAATCCACTAAGTGTGGCTGGACACCTTTGTGCTGTTTATGTTGTTAGCCATGCTAGCCACCAGCCATAATTAGAAGTTAGGTTGCAGCTTGTCAGACAGCAGGCCCACCCCCTCTGTTTGCACCCTTCTCTGCTTAGGTTGCACCTCCCGTAAGGTCTAGACGAGTAGAACTAGGTGAAATCGGTGAATATTTTTTTGGGAACGGTATGTTATGTTTTTTAATAATTAAAGCTCTACATTATCTTTGAGTAGTGAGTGATCCTACAGTGGCAACACATAGATCCATTGTAATCACTTGGAATGTTTCTCCATTCTGTTTTCTACTGTTCAATTCAACAACAACCTAAAAAAAATAATAATAATGAAATCTGCATTTCCTGCACTCATTTGAGAATGTCCACACTGCCATGTAAGGCTGCACAATATAGGCAAAAAACTAGGCCTTATTTTTAACCAAATGTTGCAATTGTGATTTGACTGATTTAGATCAAAACAATTCGGTAAACTGTTGGAATCATGGAAATATAATATTTGTTCTAATTCTATAGTTAGAATATAAATAATAGTGGGCTTTTTTGAAGTGTTTGACATAACAAAGTATGAAAATGCCAGGGAGGAGTTGACAGGGTAGGAACCAAAGTGATGGTCTGTTTCCTAAGGGACCCTATAGTCTGTGCTGCATTGAACATGCAGACTGAAATTAAGGGTGTGTTCGTAAAATTCACTCGTGTGCCAGAGAGCGCTCTGGGTGTTTGTAAATTCCGATTGTTTTCGTGCTCTGAGGGTTTCGAGCACATACTGGACGCTCTGGCCGAGGAGTAGTGTTGATCTGAGCGATCTGACCTCAGTCAAGCTAACTGGCAAAAATTAGCTAGCTTGCAAGTCAATTCCAGACATTAATGAGAGAACACATCACTCACCCTTTTTTACTTGCCCTAGCAGAGCTGGTTAAGCTGTTTTCATGTTATCCAGAGTGTTAGTGATTAACTGTGCTGCTGGCAACAATTTTTGCCGGGGTTTACTGACACCGGCCATATTCAGCAGGTGTTGAGCGTTCATAAATTCATCAGTTATTCTGCGCTTTGGCACACTCAGACGAGTGCTCTGAAATCGGAATAGATAGGGCGTGTTTGTAAATTCACTCTGGTTATGTGTCTCGTGGTCAAGCAGCAACAAAGCCCTCGAGTGACAGTGGGCTGTGCTAGGTCTGTGTGGGAAGTGGCGTGGAGAGGGATGACTCAAGTAGCGTGTAAACTATAAAAATGGACATTACACACGGCGCATCACATTTAACAAACCAAACCTACAAATACCCTTACAGAAGGTAAAGTACAAACTCAAACCGGTCCATGCAGCAGTAATGGTATATAGTTAACTACGTTATACAGCCCAGCCTTAAGTAGAACCAGACTAGCCCCAGTAACATGAACCAGGTCAGGGTATGAGGTGGAGGGACCTGGAGCAGGGCTTGGCTGAGGTGGTCAGAGCCCTATCCCTTTTAACACTCCCAGTCCTAAGGGCTGAATGTGCAGACCTCTTCTCCTGTTTCGTTAGCATGCTACGCTACTTAAGAGAATTATATAATGGAGGCGGGGTCTTATCCCACGGGAGCCCCACTCGTTTCAGCCGACTGCAGCGTTTCAGCCGACTGCAGCGTTTCAGCCGACTGCAGCGTTTCAGCCGACTGCAGCGTTTCAGCCGACTGCAGCGTTTCAGCCGACTGCAGCGTTTCAGCCGACAGTCTGCAGCTTTGTCTTCATTTGCTGTGCTTGATGGATATGCAGTCTGCAGCTTTGTCTTCATTTGCTGTGCTTGATGGATATGCAGTCTGCAGCGTTGTCTTCATTTGCTGTGCTTGATGGATATGCAGTCTGCAGCGTTGTCTTCATTTGCTGTGCTTGATGGATACAGTCTGCAGCTTTGTCTTCATTTGCTGTGCTTGATGGATATGCAGTCTGCAGCGTTGTCTTCATTTTCTGTGCTTGATGGATATGCAGTCTGCAGCTTTGTCTTCATTTGCTGTGCTTGATGGATATGCAGACTGCAGCTTTGTCTTCATTTGCTGTGCTTGATGGATATGCAGACTGCAGCTTTGTCTTCATTTGCTGTGCTTGATGGATATGCAGACTGCAGCTTTGTCTTCATTTGCTGTGCTTGATGGATATGCAGTCTGCAGCTTTGTCTTCATTTGCTGTGCTTGATGGATATGCAGTCTGCAGCTTTGTCTTCATTTGCTGTGCTTGATGGATATGCAGTCTGCAGCTTTGTCTTCATTTGCTGTGCTTGATGGATATGCAGTCTGCAGCTTTGTCTTCATTTGCTGTGCTTGATGGATATGCAGTCTGCAGCTTTGTCTTCATTTGCTGTGCTTGATGGATATGCAGTCTGCAGCTTTGTCTTCATTTGCTGTGCTTGATGGATATGCAGTCTGCAGCTTTGGAACTGGACGTCAGCATGCCAGCTCCCAAGATCCCTTATTGACAGACACACAAACCCCTGCCTGCAGCACCACAGTGTTGCACACCACTGCATTTACCATCAGTCATATGACAGACATCAAACCACCGTTTGTAGCAGAGTTGCAGCACGAGTGGATTGCCCAAGCTGCTCGATGGAACTCCACATAGGGAATGAATTCATTCAATTGTTCTTGAATTTACCACTAATGGCTAGAGCAGCTCTGTGTTCAGTAAGGTACAGTGTTGTGCAAATCCCTCTGTTTTTAATGGGATGTTCACCTCCCGTCGTGTGGTCTCCTCTCCAAAAGAGATAGCTTCTTGGTCATGGGGTTAAACTCGTTAAAGAGCCACCACTGTTCCCCCACGGCCGGGTGACTGGCTCCACCTTCAGATCCCCTCTCTGCCTCCCAGACAGTTGCTGCACGCAGGCCAGGTGACTGGGCTGCCTGTACCACCCCCCACTCCCTCTATAGCTGCCCATAAGGGCTGTCTCTGGTTCACCCCCCCCCCCCCCACCCCCCCCCACACACACACAGTTTCCCAGCTCAATGTCTTGGGGTAATTTTAGTTTTGGCTTGTCAACAGGTTTTCCCTCAGCTGAATTTAGTCCCGTGTTATCACATCCTCGGAGGTGACTTTCCTCGGAGGGTTCACATGTTTGCTACATGGCTGATTCTTTCAGATATTTTGGTTTTACCAGACCATATGCAGGCCTAGCTTTGAGGGAGTGGGAGGGAGTGTGGTGGTGACTTAATCAGTCAGTTTTCTGGTCTACTGGCTTTTCTCTATTTATTTTCTCAGGGTCCCGGTAGAAGGTGCAATATTCTCTTGAAAAAGCAGCTTGGAATGTGTCCAGTTCCTCCACCAGGCTGCTGTTTGTAGTCCGACTTAGGATCTATTAGTCTCCCTGCCTTTTTATAGAACCCATACAGGCTACTCCTTAAATGTCCCTGCTCTCTAGTAAGCAATAGGCCCGATTGTAGCAGTTGCAATAAACATTTATACAGGCCAATTACGGCAAGGCTAGTAATGTTGATAATGCCTTGACTAATTGAGTTCCCCTGCCTTGCTGGTGCATTTGTAAAACGTGCATCTGTGAGGTTGTGGACATCTCACCTTTTGTACCACAGTCCACCCGTTCCACAGACTGAATGTGCAGCAGCCCAGCAGAATAAAGGACTAATTGAGATCCATTATGACAGCAGTGCATTGTGTATTACACTGTAATGGCATCACATGGACTGGACTAAAGGGCAACGCGTTACTCAACACTGCAGCCATGGTGCCATCTCCCCCCAAGACCAGCCTGAACCCATTGAGTCACTTCTGTATTGGAAAAATCTCTGTTTCATTGGACCATTCATTTGTGCAGTGAGTCAGGGATTTGACTCATAGAGCCACACCCATCCCCCTTTCAAATGGGGCTTGTTTATTCCATGCAGCCAGACAGCATAGTAACCCAAGGTGTCGTTGATGAAAGGGATGGCCATCTCAATGCAAAGGCCTGTAGATTAGCTAGAAGTATTTTTGTCACAACCATTAACTCTTAATGCACAAGGTGAAAGTAAAACCAAACTAGATGGACTGTGGTGAGCTGTAGCTGTGCAGCAGGATTGTTTTTGGGCTGCCAGGAGTCAATTTCAGACCTTCTCTGAGTCCTCTTAATTCCTTCCCACGATTGAAACGCAGCATGCAGACAAGCGGCGCTCTTGTCAGTGAATTTGGGCAGGAATTCTTGCCCAGGTCCCCTAGCTGACAGATCACCGTCTCATCGTCCCTTGTTCTCCTCCGCTGGCCCCAGGCCTGAACTTCTGGTTGGAGTTAACTGCTCCCTGTCCATCCAGCCTAACACACTGTCAGACAGTTGGAATCTTCTTTTGTCCTTTTAATTAGTCACGCTTCAGCTCGTTAATCTCATCAACAATGACAGGTAGTGTTAGCCAGCGCTGATTTAACTAATGTTGATCTATTTCTGAATAAAATCAGATTATTCCTGGACATTCTATTCGATCTTTGTCAATCTTGTTCATTTTAATGCTGCTTGACTGTCCTTGGCCTTCTCATGAACTGAAAAATAAAGTGACTAAATGAATGGATAGAAAAAAAGTCCAGCCTTTTTTGCAAGAGCTGACCAATGAGGGATGACTGTGCATCATACGAGGAACCCAAAACCTATAGGATCAGCTGAAGTGTTGTTGGCTTCCACCCCAGAGCACTTATGCTCATTGTTTATGTAGTTGAGCACAATCAACTCAGAGCTGAGTAGTCACACACCTTCACCAGTGTCTCCAAATTTCAGCTGTCTGGCGTTCCAGTCGAGTGTCAGCAAGACAATACACGCCTGTTCCTGCAACAGCCTGTATAGTGCCGGCCTATACCTTAGACATACTGACCCACATGGAAAACGTACTGTTTGCTCTGTCCCAAAGCAGTGATAACATTGACAAAATATTGAAATAAGCAATTTGTCAGAGGCCTCCAGTTAATGGAAAAGAGTGCTTGCTTTGCACAACCACAAGTGGATTATTTGCTTCAACTACATGCCTACATGGCTTGAATTTTGACACCTCACCATACAAAGTATGTCAGATGTCCATAGCTCGCTTACACCACTGTGTAAACCGTAGGGACATTTAGCCTGTTGTGTAATATTCCAGTGCAGATTTCTGCTGTGTAAAGGGTTTCAGCCACATTTAGACTTTTTCATCCATTGTTAGTTTCAAATGAAACTCTAGACTGTTGTTCCCAATTTGAGTGTGAGCATTCAACTCATTCACTTAAGGCCATGTGTGCCAAGCATGTGGTATGTCCAGTTTCAGCTAATTTCAGGGTTCTGTTTTCATGTCTTTGAATAATTTCTGTAATATTCTAATGTTAGTTCCCTGGGGTTGAATGCCAGAAAGGCAGCATTATTTCCTGACAGTTTCTGCCTTCTACTGCTAGATAATATCCAGTGTTTATAGGGACGGGCCTCTCTTTTAAGTAGCCGTTAATCCACCGAGGCCAGACTAACAGTGGTCACCATTAAACTCCGCCCCCACCAGGCGTGGACATCGAGGCGGCCAGGAAGGAGGAGGAGCGGATCATGCTGAGGGACGCCCGGCAGTGGCTCAACAGCGGAACCATCAACGACGTCCGACACGCCAAGTCCGGGGGGACCGCACTCCACGTGGCCGCCGCCAAGGGATACGCCGAGGTTTTAAAGTACGTCCAGACTCCTTACCTCGCCTTTACCTCTAACAAGCCGTAGCCCATCGTTGGATTCCTTTATATTCTAGACTTATCGCCTTTATTAACGTCGATTTAGAAGATATTTCCACTTGTTATCGTTAGGTATTTGTTCTTAGGTGAATGCTGCTTATATTCATGTCCCTTGTGGGATTTTACTTCATCAATGGTTATCAAAAGCCCATCTTCAGCTCTGTCCTGTCAGTACAGACAGACCGCCTAAGGGAGGGACTGCAGCACCCTGTCCATCTGCTCCTGGGAATGCAGCCAACGAAGTCTCCCACACACGCACCACTGCCATAGTTGGCTAACACTAACATCTACCATGTTGAGTACCAGATACTCAGAGGTCACTCAGAGGTCAACATTTTTCCTGTCCTGCAAGACGTTTAATGACTGAAATATGGGTCTTAAACCTTTGCACAAATGTATTTGCGCTTATGCAAATAGTTGATAGAATACTTTTTCATTTATTTGTCTTTGGGTTCTGTTTTTGCGTAACTAATACAAAATACAGCCATAATGCTGCCACAGTAGCAAAAGCCTGGACACTGGCAAAGACTGATAAGATTAGGTTTCAGCACCAAATCCAAGAAAACAAGATTAGCTAAATCTCAAATACTATTTTTGTTCCCCCCCATCTGTTCCCCCCAGGCTTTTAATCCAAGCAGGGTATGATGTAAATATTAAAGACTTTGACGGCTGGACCCCGCTCCACGCTGCTTCACATTGGGGCAAAGAGGAGGCCTGCAAGATACTGGTGGAGAACCTGTGTGACATGGACCTTATCAATAAAGTGGTGGGTAGTACTTCTACGGAGTCTCCATCCTCTATCCATACCCTCTAAGGTTCAGTTGAATATGGAGCATGTTCTGTACTGCACATATGTGCTCTTCTCATAACACTAGTTCTGAGAATTGTCTGTTTCCTCCTCAGGGTCAGACATCTTTTGATGTTGCAGATGAAGATGTCCTTGGCTACTTAGAGGAATTACAGAAGAAGCAGAATCTGGTAAGCCAGTGTGGCTAATGCTTACATAAGCGCTTTCATTTGAGCCTGGATGAACTGCATAACCTGTTATTATAGCTTTCAAAAGTGAAACCCCGGCTCACTGGTATATGCCTTGCAGGTGTAAGCATAGCCGAAGCCCTTGATCGAATCTGACACTTCTGTTGTTTTTTTTCACGGCTGAAAGTTTGACGTTTATGGCGTTAGTACCTTTACTGCCGCCAGTCATTAAACATTCTCCCGTTGCAGCTCAGTGAAAAGAAGGATGTTAAGACGTCTCCCTTGATAGAGACGACGACCACCGGGGACAACAATCAAAATCTAAAATCCATTAAGAGGTAAATGTCCTGGTTGGGGGGGTGGCGTGACATTAGGTAGTCACTCAGTGAAATACAGTCATGTAATGGATTGTTAATATTTTATGCATTAACCCCAGGGTAGGTCACCCACCACCTCTTTTACGCTGCTGCTACTCTTACTCTGTTATCTATGCGTAGTCACTGTAATGACTATACCTACATGTACATATTACCTTGACTAACCGGTGCCCCTGCACATTGACTCTGTACCGGTACTCCCTGTATATAGTCTCGCTATTATTTTACTGCTGCTCTCTAATAACTTGTTCCTTTGAAATATTTTTGATATTTTTTAAACTGCTTTGTTGTTTAGAGGTTTGTAAGTAAGCATTTCACTGTAAGGTCTACCTGTTCTATTCGGCGCATGTGACTAATACAATTTGATATGAGGTCTAGGCCACGGGGCAAACCATCGTTAAAGTGCCTGTTTGAAATACCATGTTTTCAGTACATTGAAAGTAGCTCCAAGTCATTGAGGCACCCTGATAATATGGAGGTTTATGGGTGTTACTCTGAAATGGTGCACATGTCTTTGTAGTCTGATAATAATGAATCAATGCAGGCTGAAAGTACCAAACATTCTGTGTGTGTTCCAGCAAAGAGACCCTCCTCCTGGAGCCCGAGAAGCCCGCCCTGCGCATCGAGACCCTGGAACCGGAGAAGGTGGACGAGGAAGAGGAGGGCAAGAAGGACCAGGAGTCCAGCTGCTCCAGCGAGGAAGAAGAGGAGGAAGACTCTGAGTCTGAGACTGAAGCCGGTACGTACAATGGCAGGCAGGGTCTTTCTGAACCTTGACCTGATTTCAATCTAAGCCATTATCCCAGAGTCCAAGTCTGAAGTCTTTAGACCCTGTCTACATTAGTTGAACTGATTGTAAGTGTTGTAGATGTACTCTTTTGAATGGTGTCTGTATACACTTGTTGCAATGACATGAACGTTGTTGGTTATGACATCCCCTATGGTCGTTATCTTTATTAAAAAGTATAAACACAAATGACGGTCTGCATGACATCAGCAAAATATGGTCCAAAAAGCATACCTGTTCTATTTTAACACCAACAAACCCATCTGTTTTAAAAGTTATTTGAGTACTAAAACACATTTCTGAAGAGGGGTTTGGTGCTTGCACTGTAGCTTGCTACGTGGCTAATCAGACCATATCTTAAAAACAACAGATGCAACGACGGTCTACAGACAGTCTACTTGAGTATCATTTTTGTTTTGTTTTTAGTTGCCAACGACACTTGTCTGTAGACCATTAAAATAGGACATGTAGTTAGATGAAGTATAGACCCGTCTTTATGCATCAGTAACTCATACTGGCACCTCTATTCCTCCCCTCCAGACAAGAGCAAGACGTCTGTCCCTGTGAGCAACAGTAACGGCACTGCTGTGGTGCCAACGCCGACCAGCGTTACGGTGTCTTCCACCTCCCCAACCAGCCCCACTAACCAGGTGACTCTCACCTCGCCTGTCAAGAAGGTACGGCCTGGTGGATAGGTCCACTGCAGTCCTCCACTAGTCCTTGTCAGCCTCTTTTGCAGAGAGTTTATCACTTCTTTACAGCTCCCACTACCGAATAACTCTTTCTACAGTCACATGACTGACCGAGTGGTTCCGTTTGTTAGTTATAGAAACTAAAAGGAAGGTTTAATCGCTGATGCGTTAGGCTGTAACCTGTCATCTGGGATACATAGCGATGCCTAGGCTCAGTTTATGAATGCAGCTTTCACGTGAGGCCCTGAGATGAGACATCTGGACACCTCACCGGTATACAGATCAATATCATTCAATGTCTTATTTAGTTAAAGCGTTAACCCAAACCCACGCTTCACACTTGGCTCAAGTTACACGTAGTTTACATAAAGGGGGTTATGTTGGATTTGTCACATGAATAGTACAACACTTGTGTAGGTTGTTGCCGCCTGCGGTACACTGAACAGACACAAGTGTCACAGAGGCCCAGGGCGTGAGAGTTAAGATTAGTTGAAGAACTGGAGATCTGGTCTTTAACAAACATGGCAGTGGTTGTACATGGGGTTGAGAACATTGCACAATGACTAAACGGTACACTAACACTGTTGGCCTTACCTGTGTCCTTCCAGGGGTCATCAGTCAGATATTTTAGCAGTGTTGATTATTACGAGACACAATGAGGATGGGATTTTATCATTAAAAAATGGCCCCACAGTTTCCCTTTCTGCTGCCCTCTGCAGTGCAGATGTGGCGCTGCAGCTGTCTGAATGTACTCGGTGACCTCAGTCCATATAATGTGTCTAAGTGTAAACCTGTTACTCTTCAGAGGGCACTTCTGCTTTATTCCCTCATAAGAACTGAGGCGGGGGACTTAACCACGTTATCCTAATGATACTACAAACGTACTGTCTTTCCTTCAACACCACTGGCACAGTATCATTAAACTAGAAAAAAAAATGTTACGCTACAAACAATTCCCGTTCTATACTACTACTACTGTCTTTACGTTACTTTGAAGTCCAATATTTTTAAATGGTCACGTTTTTAAATTGTCAAGTTTTGTGCCCATGGAAATTTCTCCCATTGGATGTATCCTCCATCTGATTGCATTTTCTTGGAGGACTCTGCATTCAAGCTGAAGTCCAAACTATGAAATATACCCATCACTATCCTAGTTATCCATATTTCCTGTTATCTCTCGTAGAAATGCCCTTATTCCCCTCCTTCTTTAATGCCTGGCACACACACAGCACAATGTCTTCTGTCTAACGAGAGTGATCAAAACGATTAACAACGTTTTGTCTTGTCTCTTCAAAAAGCCTTGTGTCCTGCGAGAGCGATCACTCACTCAACCAATAGAAACGATTGACCCCCTTGTCAGTAAACATTGTGTGGTGTGATCAGGCCTTAAAATATGTCTGTCTCTGTCTGTGCAAGGTACTGTCCGTCTTTGCTGCTGCTTGTCTCTCTACTCTGTTTCTCTTTCTCTCTGTCCGCCCCTCTCTCATCATGGCTCTTGTCTTGGTTGGCTTTAGTCTGATTATATTACTGCCCTCTTGCCTGTGGCGGAGCCAAGCTGTCCTGCATTGTGGCGTCAAGGCTTGCGCAAAACTGGCATTTCTCTTGTGCCCAAAAAACCCATGGTGAGGCATTGGTGTGTTCCAGAGTTATTAGTTACCATGCCCTTGTTGCCTTCTCACCAAACAGCAACTTGCCTAATCACCTGACCCCAATAGCCCATCCAGTCAACACTCTTGCTAACCCCCCTAGTGACAGTCCCTTCCCCGCCAAAACATTTATTTTCTGCATGTGTCTTCAAACACAGTTCTATAATGCTTTCTCTGTGGCTCATGTGCTCAAAATATGGTCTATTTGATGTCTCTCTAGCCATTATGTGTGCAGTGTGCCCAAGGATTGTGAGGGCTTAACAGCCCTCTAAACCCTAACAGGTTGAATTGAACCAGTACCATCCATCCATGCACTAACTGGAGTTTATCAGTGAATGGTGTTTAGTCTCTTTTTAGTGTCTGATTCTAGGCCTGCCACTGCTGCTGAGAGTAAGGACTTTGTACTCTGTCCCTCAGTCAAAAGTCTAATACCGGAGTTTATTACTTTTACCTTTAATGTATCAGGGAGTCCCATTGAGTCCAATGTCTCTTTTTCAAGGGAGCTGTCGACCTAGACATGGTTATGTTATTTCTAGGGGTACAAGTCACTTGTGTTGTCTCAAGCATGTCCCCAGATCTTTGGTTCCCCCTCCAACATGCGCCTCTACTCAAAACAATCCCTGCATTTTGTTGTGCTGCCAGAGATGAGACAGTAGCCTCTGCAGATTCATTCCACACCAAAACTCCTTTGCTTTTTGACCTCTTAACCTCTGGACTGCTCTGTGTTCTTCACCCAAGACAACTAAACCCCGGACTGCTGCCTTCGTCTGCTTTCTGAATAAACCCCCTTTATTATCCTGTCTAAGCTAATGGCTAACCACGAACCTCTCTCCCCTCTCTCTCCCCCAGGTGGCCCAGCAGGTGTCCCCTGCTGGTAAGGTCTCTCCTAAAGATGTCTCTCCTAAAGATGTCTCTCCTAAAGATGTCTCTCCTAAAGATGTCTCTCCTAAAGATGTCTCCCCTAAAGATAAACAGGAGGATGACAAGACGAAGAAATCGGACGAGTCCCCGGCGTCGTGGCGCCTGGGCCTGAGGAAGACTGGCAGCTACGGGGCGCTGGCGGAGATCACGGCCACCAAGGAGGCCCAGAAGGAGAAGGACACGGCCGGGGTGATGCGCTCGGCCTCTAGCCCCCGCCTCTCCTCCTCCCTGGATAACAAGGACAAAGAGAAGGTCAGTAGCTAACTAACACCACACTGTCTGACCCCAGGCCTCAGTGCCTGTCTGACCCTATAGAACTTAGCAACTCTGCCTAGAAGGCCAGCATCCCGGAGTCGCCTCTCCACTGTTGAGATTGGTGCTTTGTGGGTACTATTTAATGAAGCTGCAATTTGAGGACTTGTGAGACATCTGTTTGTCAAACTAGACACTAATGTACTTGTCCTCTTGCTCAGTTGTGCACCGTGGCCTCCCACTCTTTCTATTCTGGTTAGCTCCAGTTTGCGATGTTCTGTGAAGGTAGTACACAGCGCTGTACCAGATCTTAATTTTCTTGGTAACTTCTTGCATGGAATAGCCTTCATTTCTCAGAACAAGAATAGACTGACGAGTTTCAGAAGAAAAGTCTTTGATTACAGGCTCAAAATGGACAGAAACAAACCCAGAATTGCTGATGCTCCAGATACTCAACTAGTCTAAAGAAGGCCAGTTTTATTGCTTCTTTAATCAGAACAACAGTTTTCAGGTGATTACATAATTACAAAAGGATTTTCTAATGATCAATTAGTCTTTTAAAATGATAAACTTGGATTAGCTAATACAACGTGCCATTGGAACACAGGAGTGATGGTTGCTGGTAATTTACAACATTAACAATGTCTACACTGTATTTTTGATCAATGTTAAAAAAAAATGTGCCTTTCAAAAACAAGGACATTTCTAAGTGACTCCAAACTTTTAAATGGTTGTGTGTGTGATGTATACATATGTATGTGTATACGTATATATGTATACATGTATGTATATGAGTGTATATGTATATATGTATATGAGTGTATACATATGTATACATATGTATGTGTATACGTATATATGTATACATGTATGTATATGAGTGTATACATATGTATGTATATGAGTGTATACATATACACACACTGCTCAAAAAAATAAAGGGAACACTAAAATAACACATCCTAGATCTGAATGAATGAAATATTCTTATTAAATACTTTTTTCTTTACATAGTTGAATGTGCTGACAACAAATTCACACAAATTATCAAAGGAAATCAAATTTATCAACCCATGGAGTCGCACTGGATTTGGAGTCACACTCAAAATTAAAGTGGAAAACCACACTACAGGTTGATCCAACTTTGATGCAATGTCCTTAAAACAAGTCAAAATGAGGCTCAGTAGTGTGTGTGGCCTCCACGTGCCTGTATGACCTCCCTACAATGCCTGGGCATGCTCCTGATGAGGTGGCGGATGGTCTCCTGAGGGATCTCCTCCCAGACCTGGACTAAAGCATCTAAAGCATCTGTGGTGCAACGTGGCGTTGGTGGATGGAGCGAGACATGATGTGCTCAATTGGATTCAGGTCTGGGGAACGGGCGGGTCAGTCCTTAGCATCAATGCCTTCCTCTTGCAGGAACTGCTGACACACTCCAGCCACATGAGGTCTAGCATTGTCTTGCATTAGGAGGAACCCAGGGCCAACCGCATCTCATCTCGGTACCTAATGGCAGTCAGGCTACCACATGGAGGGCTGTGCGGCCCCCCAAAGAAATGCCACCCCACACCATGACTGACCCACCGCCAAACCGGTCATGCTGGAGGATGTTGCAGGCAGCAGAACGTTCTCCACGGCGTCTCCACTCTGTCACGTCTGTCACATGTGCTCCGTGTGAACCTGCTTTCATCTGTGAAGAGCACAGGGCGTGGAGAATTTGCCAATCTTGGTGTTCTCTGGCAAATGCCAAACGTCCTGCACGGTGTTGGGCTGTAAGCACAACCCTCACCTGTGGACGTTGGGCCCTCATACCACCCTCATGGAGTCTGTTTCTGACCGTTGAGCAGACACATGCACATTTGTGGCCTGCTGGAGGTCATTTTGCTGGGCTCTGGCAGTGCTCCTCCTGTTCCTCCTTGCACAAAAGCGGAGGTAGCGGTCCTGCTGCTGGGTTGTTGCCCTCCTACGGCCTCCTCCACGTCTCCTGATGTACTGGCCTGTCTCCTGGTAGCGCCTCCATGCTCTGGACACTACACTGACAGACACAGCAAACCTTCTTGCCACAGCTCGCATTGATGTGCCATCCTGGATGAGCTGCACTACCTGAGCCTCTTGTGTGGGTTGTAGTCTCATGCTACCACTAGAGTGAAAGCACCGCCAGCATTCAAAAGTGACCGAAACATCAGCCAGGAAGCATAGGAACTGAGAAGTGGTCTGTGGTCACCACCTGCAGAACCACTCCTTTATTGGGGGTGTCTTGCTAATTGCCTATATTTTCCACCTGTTGTCTATTCCATTTGCACAACAGCATGTGAAATTTTGTCAGTGTTGCTTCCTAAGTGGACAGTATGATTTCACAGAAGTGTGATTGACTTGGAGTTACATTGTTGTTTGTGTTCCCTTTATTTTTTTGAGGTGTGTGTGTGTGTGTGTGTATTATGCACACACGCACACACGCGTGTGTGTCCAGCTGCTTGGACATATAGCACGATTTGAAACGGATGTCATCATTCATAGGAAGTTGATGGTTCACCATTCCAGACTGTTTTGATAAGTTGCGTTGCCAGGTTGAAGTTGAAATCCACTGTCGGTTGACAACTGGTTTGTTGGCTGGGGGACAATGCATGAAGAATGTTAGTAGATGTAGCATGTGTTTAGGAGCTCAAGCAAATGGCTCCAATGTTTCATGTGCAGGAAAAAGACAAAGGAACCAGACTTGCCTACGTTGCCCCCACCATCCCCAGGAGACTGGCCAGTACATCAGACATTGACGAGAAGGAGAACAGGTGAAGTGCCAGCGTGGTCCCTCCGAAGGGAAAAGTGCATAGACAGGAGCACCACCTGCTGTTCACTGCTGTGTGTTACAGGCCCAAAGCAGCACTGCATGTTGTCTTTATGTAGCTGCTCTGCTGCCTCTGAGTACTTCAGTTTACAATGAAAAATCTATATATTTAAAAAGTGGCCTCATACATATTTCTTTGAAGTGTAGGAATTAGTTACATGAAAATTATATTCTCAATGTTCACATTTGGCCAGCGTCAATCAGATTGACTATCTAGAATATAATGTTACAAATATCGATCATTGTTTCTTTGTTAGTCATTACTGATTTACATTTGGGCACATTTGAGGATTTATCCAGTATTGATTTGTAGCACAAGGCTGCGGGTCCTTGTCAGCATATTGTGGAGCCCTGGGTGCTAATGTAGTGTGTGGTTCCAATCCCAGGGACTCTGCTGCTAGTCTGGTACGTAGCGGCTCCTACACCAGGAGACGCTGGGACGATGAGCTGAAGAACAGTGAAGGAAGCGCTTCCACCAACCGAACAACACCCAGCTATCAGCGCAGGTTAGCCACGCTTCACGATATGCTACCCCTCATTCCTCAACCTGACCGACTCACTACACCAGATCAGTGCACCATCTTCCATTCATTCAGTACTAGTTCTGGGCATACTAACAACATCGTGGAGCTATCCAGTTCCACTTCAGTTGCCTCTTAGTAGTTTTGCTCATTCCTCATGTCAATTTGATTTCGCACTGTCATTTGACACAAGTGCACGTACATGCTTAACATGCAAACATCTACTGAGAAAATCCATGCAAGTCAGTCCAACACCTCTGTCACAAATGCCACAGTCTCCTGCATGACTGTACTAGTCCTGTCGGGTTTCTGTGCCTTTAGTTTCTCTATACTACACATCAGGTACTACATTACAATCTGCCATTGCCACTCTCTTACAGCCTGCAAGGTTCCAAAACTACATTACCCAGAATCCATCACTCCGGCCCTAGAAACTTAGACATGGACCAAGTGTGTCAGTTTAGTTTTTATACATGTTATGTAAATGTGTGTGGTGTGCGCCCCCTTGCTAACATGCCTATCTCGCCCCCACCTCCACACACTGCCAGCACGTCCCACACGCTAACGCTAGGGCGGAGCGGCAGCACGCGGGACGTGCCAGCCAAGTCCTCATCCGCCTCCAGCTTGGACCCTAACACCTGTAACACTAAACCCTGGCAGTCACCCGCCTCCCACTACCAGTCTTACAGCATTTACCGCAGGTATACTACCAGCCCCCACTGATCAACAACCTCGATCTACCTCCACTGTCTCTGTCACCTGTCTGTCGGTCTCGGCTGCATAAGTGTTGTGTAGTTTCATGCGTCTTTGACTGGTGTTCTCTTGACCCTCCCATCAACTGAAGAGTGATCAACCCCATTTTGGAATAATGGGTAATGGCTAATGGAGAGGAATTCATCTTCAAAGGCCACAGTGTTAACTGTTTTTGATCGCCTAGTTTTCATAACGTGTCATTCCTTGTATGGGTAATGGGTCCTCTCCTGTCCAGCTGTCCAGCCTACCTTTCACTCTCCTTCCCTCTTTCCTGTTCTCTCATTTCTTATCTGACTGTTGTTCCACTGGTATCCACAGTGGTTCCTTTGGCAGGAGGCAAGAAGACTTGGGTTCGACCACCTCTTCCTCCACTAGCACCACCACAACCACCTCGTCTGTTACCTCGCCCACCGGCTTCCGTGACCGCAGCCTGCTCTCCAGCCTGGGCTCCTCCACCCGCACCGGATCCTCCAGCCTCACCAGCAGGTACACACACACACACACTCAGGGGTCTCCCCAAAGAATGAAAGAGGGGCACTGCGCCACTATGTAAAATAAGTACATCTTATTTTATTATCATAAGGCCATTTAAAAAAAAATCTAGATTGCAGGAAATGTCTGTTTCAGGTGTTAAAAAAATTCTGGGAGAACCCTACACACATGAATGTAAAAATGTTAGTCATATTTTGAAGTCCTGTGTACAATTGTGTGGATCAGGTACTGGGCAGAGGAGAGTGCGGAGAGGGAAAAGGAGCGGGAGAAGGAGTCTGCAGCAGTCATCCCTACGATTAACACTGCTTCTACCACCACCACCACGTCCACTACTGGCACTATCATTGGCTCTGACGGCAGGGAGAGACGCAGGTCCGACACGCGCACGTACGCGCACCCCCCGCCTACACAAACGCACACACTCTGAAATGCAAACATGGAAACACATGGATGCCCACACGTGACACCCACAGGGGAAAAACAAGGATATCACTGATAGGCAATGTGTGTATTATTTTACACAAAGCTCATGTTTCTTCTCTTGTTTATGCAACTAGAAACAATTTAATAACTGCCGTCTCTCAGCAAGCGGAATATCTTGAAGCTAGCAAGATCCTGTGCTGTTTGAGATTGCATTGCCTCTATTTGAGAATTGGGTGTGATCTCCTACAGTGTGTACACACTGGAGGAGGAGGAGTGGGAGTCTGTTAAAATGAATGGGGTTAAGAGCACGTCTTCCTGTGAAATCACTGCTGCTGAAAGAAGCCACCTGTTCTGGGAGGGTTCTAGAACCCTGTCTGCTTCAGAAAGTTCTCCTTATAAGGAAGATGGGGTTTCTCAAGGCCTAGCCAAGGCTCACAAGTGATTGAGTTGATATTTTTGTGTGGGATGAAGGAACACGTTCCGTCTTCAAAGAGAACATTACAATTACCTGTCTTGTTGCTCGCTCAATATTTGCAATATTTTGAGACTAACGCTAAATAAAAGGTGAAAGGAGATTAAATATCTCCATAGCTGATAGTACAATAAGAATATGGTTGATTAAATGATGAGCAGAAAAAACACTTGGATGTTAGATTTGTAATTTTAGATTGTTGAACTGTTGAAGTAACTACCATGTCGATCATCGTTCTGTGTGGCTATAGCTTGTTTTTGTTCAAGGTCATACCTCACGCCTGTCCTTGTTTGTGTTGCAGGTCGTACCTCACCCCTGTCCGGGATGAAGAGTCGGAGTCCCAGAGGAAAGCCCGCTCCAGACAGGCTAGACAGTCCAGACGGTCTACCCAGGTTAGTAAAGACGTCTGTCCTCACTGCTTCTAAACTGGGCCGAAATGGCCAACCAAATACTTGTCGATAAATGCAGTTTCAACTGAGTCACTTCTTATTGGTCTTTGTAATGGTTGGTTAGTCCATTTCTCTGCTGTATGTCCTACAGAAAAAGTTATGTACTTGTTATCAAGTATTCTGCCTTTAATGTGGCTTGGGGTAATATAGCTGAACTGATTGTTGTTAAAAAAAATTAAAAAGTTGCCAGTTTTTGTGGAAACATAAACATTGTATAAATTGGCAAACATTCCTAAGCGTGCCGAGTTTTAATGAGATTGTTTACAAGCCGTAGGAAACTGGGCTTGGTTCTTTTCCACGCTGTCACTAATACTATCTGAAATAACTAAATATGGTTCAGCTTAAAATGCCCTGTTAAATTGTCCACTTTTTTATAACCCAAATGTTCACAGTGCAATAAGTGAATGCCTGAAATTAGTTTAACCATTTTCCTCTTCCAAAATGCAGATTTAATTCAATTTTGTAGTTTTTCCCCTCCATGAGGAAATTTTTAAATTGGCCAAAAAAAAACATTGCTCCTGCAACCCTTTTTGTCAGAGATTCACTAAATTCTCTCAATTTCCTCTCAGGGTGTGACTCTAACTGACCTCCAAGAGGCAGAGAAGACCATCGGCAGGAGTCGCCCCATACGGACCCGGGACGAGGAGAAGGAAGAGAAGGAGAAACAAGACAAGGAGAAGCAGGAGGAGAAGGAGACTGGTGAAACCAAGGAGGACGACTACCGGTCGAGGTACCGCAGCTTCGAAGAGGTATGTGATGGCTTCCTCGTTATTTACAATGCTCTATTATCCACCTGGAAATACAACATGAGTTTACTGTTGATGTGTAAATTGACCATCACTTTTGAGATTTTATTTTGTCCCAGTTTTCCTCAAGCCCAGGTTGTTTGATCTGAAGACGGTAACCATTCCGGACTTCCTGTTCTTTCTCCTCTCTCCAGACTTACCAGCGCTACCGTCCCTCCACCACCTCGGCCACCACCCTGAGCACGGCCTCCACCCCGTCCTCTACTTCCTCTAGCTCACTTAACAGGCCCAACAGCCTGACCGGCATCACCTCCTCCTCCAGCTCCCTCAACAGGCCCAACAGCCTGTCCGGCATCACCTCCTCTTATAGCCGCTCCTCCAGGGACACTGAGAAAGGTCAGCAATGAGAGCAGACCTACGGGTTCAGATCTCTAAATACTATGGATTGTATTAAACCTCATAAACTCACGAAAAAGAAACGTCCTCTCACTTTCAACTGTGTTTATTTTCAGCAAACTTAACGTGTAAATATTTGTATGGCCATAAGATTCAACAACAGACACAAACTGAACAAGTTCCACAGACATGTGACTAACAAATTTAATAATATGTCCCTAAACAAAGGGGATCAAAATTAAGTCAGTATCTGGTGTGGCCACCAGCTGCATTAAGTACTGCAGTGCATCTCCTCATGAACTGCACCAGGTTTTCCAGTTCTTGCTGTGAGATGCTACCCCACTCTTCCACCAAGGCACCTGCAAGATCCCGGACATTTCTGGTGGGAATTTCCCTAGCCCCCACCCTCTGATCCAACAGGTCCCAGACGTGCACAATGGGAATGAGATCCGGGCTCTTCGCTGGCCATGGCAGAACACTGACATTCCTGTCTTGCAGGAAATCAAACACAGAACGAGCAGTATGGCTGGTGGCATTGTCATGCTGGAGTATCATGTCAGGATAAGCCTACAGGAAGGGTACCACATGAGGGAGGAGGATGTCTTCCCTGTAACGCACAGCGTTGAGATTGCCTGCAATGACAACAAGCTCAGTCCGATGATGCTGTGACACACCGCCCCAGACCATGAAGGACCCTCTACCTCCAAATCGATCCTCTAGAGAGTACAGGCTTCAGTGTAACGCTCATTCCTTCGACGATAAACGCGAATCTGACCATCACCCCTGGCGAGACAAAACCGCGACTCGTCAGTGAAGAGCACTTTTTTTCCAGTCCTGTCTGGTCCAGCGATGGTGGGTTTGTGCCTATAGGTGACGTTGCAAGGGGATGTCTGGTGAGGACCTGCCTTACAACAGGCATACAAGCCCTCAGTCCTGCCTCTCTCAGCCTATTGCGGACAGTCTGAGCACTGTTGGAGGGATTGTGCGTTCCTGGTGTAACTTGGGCAGTTGTTGTTGCCATCCTGTACCTGTCCCGCAAGTGTGATGTTCGGATGTACTGATCCTGTGCAGGTGTTGTTACACGTGGTCTGCCACTGCGAGGACGATCAGCTGTCCGTCCTGTCTCCCTGTAGCGCTGTCTTAGGTGTCTCTCAGTACAGACATGACAATTTATTACCCTGGACCCTGGGCATCTTTCTTTTGGTGTTTTTCAGTGTCAGTAGAAAGGCCTCTTCAGTGTCCTAAGTTTTCATAACTTTAACCTTAATTGCCTACCGTCTGTAAGCTGTTAGTGTCTTAAGGACCATTCCACAGGTTCATGTTCATTAATTGTTTATGGTTCATTGGACTAGCATGGGAAACAGTGTTTAAACCCTTTATATTGAAGATCTGTGAAGTTATTTGGATATTTACGAATTATCTTTGAAAGACAATGTCCTGAAAAGGGGACGTTTCTTTTTTGCTGAGTTTATAACCATTTTACATTTGTATAAATTATCATGGGTTTGAATGAGAACACTTGGAATACAGTGATAGCTATTCAAAATGGTTGCTGCCATTTGATGTGTCAGTATGATAAGTATGTACTCGCATACCGAACTGTAAGCATTCCGGACACACTTTCAGCAGTACATTGATTGACTGAGTAGACACACATATACGCACAAATATTATACTGAGATACTCCTGCTTTCAACAGCAGACCTATTCATTGAAAATTAGAAGCTTTAGTTCTACTGATGTAAAATGTATTCCCATGCTGAGGTATGGCTGGAGTATGTATCATTATTAGATATACAGTGCCTTCAGAAACTTATTCTACATTTTGTTACAGCCTAAATTCAAAGTGGATTAAATAGATTCTCACCCATCTACACACAATATCCCATAATGACAGTGGAAACATGTTTTTAGAAAACGTGTGAAAATGAAATACAGAAATATAAACGCAACAATTACAATTATTTTTACTGAGTTACAGTTCATATAAGGACATCAGTCAAATTAAATAAATCTGTTAGGCCCTAATCTATGGATTTCACATGACTGGAGGGCATAGGCCCACCCACTGGGGAGCCAGGCCCAGCCAATCAGAATGAGTTTTCCCCCACAGAGGCTTTATTGTAGACAGAAATACTCCGGTTTAATCAGCTATCCAGGTCGCTGGTCTCAGACGATCCCGCAAGTGAAGAAGCCGGATGTGGAGGTTCTGGGCTGGTGTGGTTACACGTGGTCTGCGCTTGCGAGGCCGGTTGGCCATACTGCCAAATTCTCTAAAATGACGGAGGTGGCTTATGGTAGAGAAATTAAAATGTATTTCACTGGCAACAGCTCTGCTGGAAATTCCTGTCCCTAGCACACGGTGCACCTGTGTAATTATCATGCTGTTTAATATGCTTCTTGATATGCCACACCTGTCAGGTGATTGGATTATCTTGGAAAATTAGTAATGTGCACAAATATTTTACAATTTTAGAGAAATACGCTTTTTGTGCATATGGACATTTCTGTGATCTTTTATTTCAGGTCATGAAACATGGGACCAACACATTACATGTTGCATTTATATTTCTGTTCAGTGTGAGTTTGTGTTCACACCCCTTTGCTATGACACTCCAAAATGTGCTGAGATGCATCCAATTTCCTTTGATCATCCTTGACGTCACAACTTGGAGTCCACCTGTGGCCAATTCAATTGTTTGGACATTATTTTTTAGAAAGAAAAACAGGTTTATATAAGGTCCCACAGTCCATGTCGAAGCAGAAACTATACCTTGACGTCCAAGGAACTGTCCGTAGCGCTCCAAGATAATTGTGATGAGGCATATATCTGGGAAAGGTTATAAAACAATTTCTAGAGTTTTGAAAGTTTCCAAGAGCACAGTGGTCTCCATTGGGAAATGTAAAAAATAATATATGGAACTCTGTCTAGAGCTGGCCTGGCAGACCAAATTGAGCAACCGGGCAAGAAGGACCTTGGTCAGGTAGGTGACCACGAAGCCAATGACCACTGACAGAACTACATAGTTCCTTGGCTGAGATGTTAGAACCTGCCAGAAGGACAATAGTCTCTACAGCACTTCACCCATCTGGGCTTCATGGGAGTGGCCAGACTGAAGCCACTCCTGAGAAAAAGGCACATGGCAGCACGCCTGGAGTTTGCAAAAATGCACGTGAAAACCTTAAGAGCATAAGGCAAAAGATTCTGTGGTCTGAGACAAAAATGTAACACTTTGGCCTGAATGCAAAGCGCTATGTCTGGAGAATCAGGCACAGCACATCACCCGTATAGCACCATCCCTACTGTGAAGTGTTGTAGCAGCAGCATGCTACTGGGATGCTTTTCAGCTGCATGGCCTGGGAGACTGGTAAGGCTAGAGGGAACAATGAATGGAGACGTACAAGCATATTCTCGTCGAGAACCTGCTTCAGAGTGCAAATGGCCTTAGACTGGGGGACGAAGATTTACATTCCAACCGCAGAATGACCCCAAGCATACAGCCAAAGCAACACTGAAATGGCTTCAGAACAAGAATGTGAAAGTTCTTGAGTGGCCCAGCCAAACCCCAGACTTAAACCGTGGAAAAACTTGAAGATTGCTGTTCACCGCCACTCCCCATCGAACTTAACAAAGCTTGAGATAATCTGCAAGGAAGAATGGGAGAAAATCCTAAAATCCAGAGGTGCAAAGCTAATACAGGCACCGAAGACTACTCACAGCCAAAGGTGCTTCTGCACTTGGGTGTGAATACTTACGTATATTAGTAAATTAAATTAATTTCTGTATTACATTTTCAATAAATCTTAAAAAATATGTTTTCACTTTGTCATTATGGGATATTTTGTGTAGATGGGTGAAAAAAATGATCAATTGAATACATTTTGAGTTTGGCTGTGGAAAATGTGGAATAAGTCAAGAGGTATGAATACTTTCTGAAGGCCACTGTATCTAATAGCCACCTGAGCACAGAACAGTTAACCTGAATTCCACCCAGGCAGGGAGAGGATTGAGTTGCCTAAAAATGAAATGCCTTAAATGAAACATGACCTTGATTCTCAATGCTCGCTTAACCTGGAAGCCAGGCGCACCAATGTGTCGGCGGAAACACCGTCCAACTGATGACTGAAGTCAGCTTGCAGGTGCATGGCCCGCCACAAGTAGTCCCTAGAGCACAATGAGACGAGGAAATCCCAGCCAGCCAAACCCTCTCCTAACCTGGATGACGCTGGGCCAATTGTGCAATGCCCCATGGGTCCTGGCCCGGCTGGGATCAAACCCGGGTCTGTAGTAGCACCTCAGGCACAGCATCGCAGTACTATGTGCCACTTGTGAGGCACAAAGCAAAGATTTAACTTAAGTTTTACCAAACTAAGCTTTGATGGAATGAAACTTTGATCGGCACATACTGGCTATAATGAACACTATTGATGAAGGACATGCTCATTTATTGGATGATTTTGATTTGACAATGTAAACAGGATACAGAATTGGAATTGACCCCCAAATGTGCTGGGTCAGGTGCATGTGTCTCACTCAATCTCTCTGTGATTGACAGAATCAGACAAGAAGCAGCAGGAGGAGGAGAAGGAGGGAGAGGATAAGTCCCAGCCCCGCTCCATACGGGATCGCCGGCGGCCCCGTGAGAAGAGACGCTCCACCGGGGTGTCTTTCTGGACCCAAGATGGGGTTTGTGACATACACACTGACACTTTAATGTGGACATGCCTCAAGTGTAATGATCAGAGCCCACTTGACCCACCCATAAGACAATAAGGATACATGTCAGTTTTGAGGTAAAAAGCCGTTTTATAGATTTAGCAGTACAACTACTCTCGAGGTACTACCCTGAAGTGCACCTCATGAAACACCTCTGGATTTAGCTGATTGGGGCGGCATCCCCAAGCTGACAAGGGGAAAAAAAATCTGTCGTTCTTTCCCTGAACAAGGCAGTTAAACCACTGTTCCCCGGTAGGCCGTCATTGTAAATATGAATTTGTTTTTAACTGACTTGCCTAGTTAACAAAACAAAACAAAAATGGGGAATTGCAGCCAGGCTATGGATTTATTCTGAGGATAACTGTCCCGGGGCTGTTCCTGACCTCCTTTCCCTCCTTGTATTCCAGAGTGATGACAATGACCCAGACCAGTCGGCGGACTCAGAGGAAGGCAGCATCAAGGGTGAACCTCAGGTAACCTCAGTCCACATGTAACGGATGTGAAACAGCTAGCTTAGTTAGCGGTGCGCGCTAAATAGCATTTCAATCGGTGACGACACTTGCTCTGAGACCTTGAAGTAGTAGTTCCCCTTGCTCTGCAAGGGCCGCGGCTTTTGTGGAGCGATGGGTAACGACGCTTCGTGTGCAGAGGGTCCCTGGTTCGCGCCCGGGTATGGGCGAGTGGACGGTCTAAATTTATACTGTTACATTGATGCTGTTGACCCGGATCAGTGGTTGCTGCGGAAAAGGAGGAAGGTCAAAAGGGGGGTGAGTAACCGATGTGAAACGGCTAGCTTAGCGGTGCGGCTTTTGTGGAGCGATGGGTAACGATGCTTCGAGGGTGACTGTTGATGTGTGCAGAGGGTCCCTGGTTCGTGCCTGGGTATGGGCGAGGGGACTGTTTAAAGTTATACTGTTACACACACAACCATGCAGAAATAAACCCACAATAGTTGCTGTAAAGAGGTCATTGGAACGCAGGATGCAGTGACACCCTCATTGCCGCAAATTCAACAAATCTGATCAAACTAAGTGGATATTCCGTATTATATGGATTCATTTGAAACGGGCTCACAAGGTGGTTACTAAAGTCTTATTTGGATATATTTGGCTATTTTCACTGCATAACTTTTAGAAGTTGTCCCGTTTCACTTTTTGAAGAAGTGAATGCTAAATGCTAACGCACATTTTTTTATGTGATGGTTGCATAGCTAGCATTAAGAAATTTGTTATGGGAAGTCAGTAGTTTTTAACTGAAAGACGTATCTACGTTAGTGTCAGTCTGTGTATGTCATGAACCCCGTTGATTGATGACATGGACTTATATATTGTGCTTGACCTCCTTAGTAGTATTATGCTCAGATTTATACCTCAACATATTGTGAAATATACATAATAAACAATAGCCTAAATATAGGCTGTTTTTGCTGGGGGGAAATGAGGATGTTCCAGATCTTTCCACTACTTGTTTCCATGGCATTCCATTGACTTCTTTATCGCAACTGTGGTCCAACCTCCAAACTAAAGGATGATTTAACTTTTACCCAACTAAACTTTGATGGACTGTAACTTTGTCGGCAGATACTGACTAATGAACACTATTGAGGAAAGACATGCTCATTTATTGGGTGACTGATAGTTTTGATTAAACACTTGATCTTTAGTGATTGGCCAGTGTTTTTTTTTTTTGTTTTGTTTTTTTTTACCCCAATCAACTTTTTTTGCTCTTTTGTCTAGTCACGACCAAGCAAGTGCCTCTGATTTTCCTTGATTTGGCCTATTTTGGCCAGCTTTGGTACTGTAATGACTCCCTCTTTCTGATGACTTTGGGTTTAATGGTTCCTCCTTTCCTGTGATTGTCCTGTCGCTAAGGTGACCTCAAACGCAAAGCACTGCACCATAGTAAGTTCCAAAACAAGCCACCACACAAAGAAAATGTGTCTTGTTTATGTCAAAGGTTGAACGTACAGACAGTTTTCACTATTAGGAAATCTATTCTGCGAATGGAGGAGAAAATATTCTGGACTAGTTACTTTTTTGGGCAGTAATGGTAAATTACATTTTTTAAAGGTTTTATTTTTTCACGTGCAGTGAAAAATCAGACTTCTGCCATCAACCAGGACTTATTTTTAGTGGACATCTCCCTGTAATAATAGATAAAGAACCCCCATAGAGTTCCTTTGTAGCTTTGGGAGAGGTGAAGGTTGGTGTGTGGGTTGGGTTGGGCCTCTTTGTATGTAAGGAGAGCAGCATTTTATTTATCTACAAAGGACTCATGCAGAAACTTCCTATGTCTACTGTATCATCATTGATTCAATTTATACTTGGAAATCACCAAACCCAGTCTCAGGCTTGGATGCTACTGGAGGCCCTTTCGGTCTCCAGAGTTGAGTAAAGCTGCTTTGTTCCACGTAAGTCGCAATAAAAAACAACTTACAGAGCTCTCTGAAATGAGATATTATCATCATCCTCTGTCAGTTTAGATAGATCTGTTTTAATACTTTTTGTAATTTTGTATATTTTATCTGATGTATTTATTCAGAGTTCATCTATAAGAGACCTTAGTCATAACGAGACTTTCTTGTCAAAATAAAGGTTCAATAATATGGAGTCTCCCTGGCTAAGTCTTCCTGTTTTGGAAGGGGTGTGTCCTGTGCAGTACTGCGTAGCAGACAGTGATGTGGCCAGGCACTTGGCTGCAGATGACGCACACAGTGGGAGGAGGGCAGCTGGACGGAGCAACCAGCCAGAAGCCAGCATATCTGTTTGTTGAAGGTTGCACATTGGGGCGTGGCCTGAACAGAACACCAAATAGGAAAGCATTCAGGAAGAGCTGCTCCCTCCTGGCAGAGTTGATTTGGGTTTCTCCCAGGGCTTGGAATTGCCAGGGACCTCACGATACGATACTTGCCGATACGATATGTATAGCGACTCTCTCGATTCTATGTGTATTGCGATTTGATGTTTCAAACTATTTTGTTCACTATATGTCTGGTACATAGAGATGAGAGCACATGAGAAAATAACCTTTGAACAGTCATTGGAAATAAAAGGGCTGAAAATATTTTGGCTCACCATTTAAGAAGATGGAGAACAAGCTATAGGATGAACAATACAAGAGTTTTGGTTCAGGTACAGTCAACTAATGTCACCTAGCAATCAGGGTTGAATATTTTACAAATGTTCCATCCTGAGAATAAATCACTTTTCTCCCGTGTAACCCAGTATTTCCCCGTCAACCGGAAGTGTCATTCAAAGCATATAAATAGGCCTATGTCTGGTTATGATTAGAGCTTTGATTTGAACATTCAAGCCTGATGCAACCTGAGCCTGATTAAATGCATATTATGAGCCCTACATTAAAGACAGGCCAAAATGATTGGGACGTTATCCAATACGTGCACATTACGCACGACAGGAACGCATAGAAGCACGCAGATGTAGCTGTGCTATGGGTAAATAAATGGCACTGATCTTTTCAGTGTGAACTGTATTACTGTGTTGTATGGACTGGCATTACGCACCTTGATCAAACCATGATAAAGCAGGGAGAGAACATGCGATTCTGGTGCAGCACGTTGTGGCCTCCAAAGTTACAAGTATAGGCTAGCGAATTGGATTGACCTTTTTTGTAATAATTCCTCTGTTATTAGCCTACCTATTTCTCTCTCTAGTGTTGCTTCATTCCTTCTTCGCTTTCAACAGTTAAATGAAATACGTTGTCATAATTCTAATGACATGCTTGAGTAATATAGGACGAGAATTAGATGCAGAAGGTGTTCCCTTCGCCACGAGGTTTGAATGGTTTATGGGTCTGAATAAATTACTTATATAGTCTAGCGCATTCGCTCTTTCAAACCACCCATGAGTTCTGCTGGCTGCTGTATTTAACATTCAGCGAGCAAGAGTCTTGTGTCCCTCTTCGAGTAGTCTATTTTTATAAGAAATGCAACAACAAAATATGTCCAGCAAGGTATTCTAGTCTAGCTAAGGATACTATTTTTTTTTAAACCAAGAGTCCAGCAAGTGGAGCACAGGTTTGCCTATTGCGCAAGAGACAGTCTAAAAGTTAGGTTATGCATAGTAAGCGTCTATCATTCATTACCAAAATATAAGGCTAATGCTGCATTGAATTTATTACTTGAGACTAGGCTAATATATATATATAGATAGATAGATAGATATTAGATAGATAGATATTAGATAGATAGATATTAGATACAGTGGGGCAAAAAAGTATTTAGTCAGCCACCAATTGTGCAAGTTCTCCCACTTAAAAAGATGAGGCCTGTAATTGTCATCATAGGTACACTTCAACTATGACAGACAAAATGAGGGAAAAAATCCAGAAAATCACGTTGTAGGATTTTTAATACATTTATTTACAGATTATGGTGGAGAGTATTTGGTCACCTACAAACAAGCAAGATTTCTGGCTCACACAGACCTGTAACCTCTTCTTTAAGAGGCTCCTCTGTCCTCCCCTCGTTACCTGTATTAATGGCACCTGTTTGAACTTGTTATCAGTATAAAAGACACCTGTCCACAACCTCAAACAGTCACACTTCAAACTCCACTATGGCCAAGACCAAAGAGCTGTCAAAGGACACCAGAAACAAAATTGTAGACCTGCACCAGGCTGGGAAGACTGAATCTGCAATAGGTAAGCAGCTTGGTTTGAAGAAATCAACTGTGGGAACAATTATTAGGAAGACATACAAGACCACTGATAATCTCCCTCGATCTGGGGCTCCACGCAAGATCTCACCCCGTGGGGTCAAAATGATCACAAGAACTGTGAGCAAACATCCCAGAACCACACGGGGGGACCTTGTGAATGACCTGCAGAGAGCTGGGACCAAAGTAACAAAGCCTACCATCAGTAACACACTATGCCGCCAGGGACTCAAATCCTGCAGTGCCAGACGTGTCCCCTTGCTTAAGCCAGTACATGTCCAGGCCTGAAGTTTGCTAGAGAGCATTTGGATGATCCAGAAGAAGGTTGGGAGAATGTCATATGGTCAGATGAAACCAAAATATAACTTTTTGGTAAAACTCAACTCGTTGTGTTTGGAGGACAAAGAATGCTGAGTTGCATCCAAAGAACACCATACCTACTGTGAAGAATGGGTTGGAAACATCATGCTTTGGGGCTGTTTTTCTGCAAAGGGACCAGGACGACTGATCCGTGTAAAGGAAAGAAGGAATGGGGCCATGTATCGTGAGATTTTGAGTGAAAACCTCCTTCCATCATCAAATGCATTGAAGATGAAACGTGGCTGGGTCTTTCAGCATGACAATTATCCCAAACACACCACCCGGGCAACGAAAGAGTGGCTTTGTAAGAAGCATTTCAAGGTTCTGGAGTGGCCTAGCCAGTCTCCAGATCTCAACCCCATAGAAAATCTTTGGAGGGAGTTGAAAGTCTGTGTTGCCCAGCAACAGCCCCAAAACATCACTGCTCTAGAGGAGATCTGCATGGAGGAATGGGCCAAAATACCAGCAACAGTGTGTTAAACCTTGTGAAGACTTACAGAAAACGTTTGACCTCTCATTGACAACATAGGGTATATGACAAAGTATTGAGAAACGTTTGTTATTGACCAAATACTTATTTTCCACCACCATTTGCAAATTAATTTAAAATCCTACAATGATTTTCTGGATTTTTTTCCTTCTCATGTTGTCTGTCATAGTTGAAGTGTACCGACGATGAAAATCACAGGCCTCATCTTTTTAAGTGAGAGAACTTGCACAATTGGTGGCTGACTAAATACTTTTTCCCCCCACTGTATAGATATATATAGATTTAGATATTTAGATATCTCATCAATCTATCTTGGATGCAATTTGAATAGAATTGGAGAGTGAGAGTGCCCGCTCGTGCGTTGATGTAAAGCAACAAACGATATAGGAGTTTTAAAACGCTGCAATAAAACATTTAAGCTTTACAATTGAAAAAATAAGTTGACTCCTGAAAAGCCAGATGTAAATTGCAGTGTGAAGTGAAGCATTTAAATAAATAACATATTTTTTTACGACTTGATGACTTGATGACTTGATTTGAATTTGTCAAGATATATCACAACCTGAGAGAAGTAGGTTAAAACATACTTTGGTGTTTTTCTTAAGCAGTGTGTTTTTCTTTTCTGGAATTCAACCAGTTGTACATGTCAGTTTTCTTCCCCTTCACTATTTTAATCTCTGTAGCTAAGGTCTTAAAGATGTGCAGACACACAAGTGCTTTTCCTGGCATTCGGGCTCCTTCAGCTTCAGGAAGCCAACAGCAATTTGAACACTGCTGTAGGCTTGGCCCTCTGACCCCCATCCCGCCTGCTCTGAGGCACTCTGCTAGAGCCGCGGGAGCTAGGAGATGCTGGGGTTCAGGGGCAGCCCCTTAAGGCACTGGCAGGCTTGGCAGCCATTCAGGAATGTCGGGGGTGGGGGGGCTGTTGCAGTGCAGAGTGGTCAGGTGCTATGAGAAGGGAGAGAGGCTCGGCACTGAGGGGGTAGACACTGATTGGTCCAACATCTAGCCTTGTCAACTCTTTGCAAGTCAAGGAGGCAAACCTTTGTGAAGCCAAGGAATTGACTAACCTATCAGTACATTGAATTTAGTATTTACAAAAAGAATGGACAAAAGAATGTGCAAGGAGAATAGAATGCCACCTTAAACATCCTGTTTTCAGTGTGATGTGGCAAACATTCCCCAGCAGAACAACCAAAACCCTCAAATGCACTCTAATTGATAATCTACATTCCAGGCACTGCACTTGTCTAGACAACAGGAAAACTGCACTGCTCTGAATCTCTCATGTGGATTTGCTTGATGTAACATCGTGTAAAGACATTAAATCACTTCTGTTTTTCTTTTCACAGAGTGACCGACTGTCCAGGTATGTGCCAAATTCAGTTTATTCTTCAGATCTTTCCAAATGGCACCCTATTCCCTAATATAGTGCACTACTTTTGACAAGGGCCCATGGGGCTCAGTGCACTACTTTTGACCAATGTGGAGAATAGGGTGCCATTTGGGAATGCATCCTTCCGGTCTACTACTTAACCTTCACTTGCGGGGCTTGTGCCACTTTGGACCAAATAAACCATTGACAACCTGGTATATGGCAGTGTAAATATTAGACATGGTCGATAAGATACTGTAACTGTAGAGCTAAGTATCAATGCTTTTATTCTCTTCAGGAATGAGAGCAACACTTCCTCTTCCGACCGCTACGACCACTTGGGTAGCCGTGGCTACGGCGAGGGTCGCAGGTCATTCTCAAGCAGGCTGGACCGAGACGATAGCACTGACTACAAGAAGGTACTGGAGCTTCCAGACATTCACCTTCTACCTTAGTTAAAATCACACCAGACTCAATAACACCACCATAGAAATAGTAATACTTCCCTGTGAAGTTACTTTTTTCTGACTGTTTCTCCTCTCAGCTTTATGAGCAGATCCTAGCTGAGAATGAGAAGCTGAAGTCCCAGTTACGTGACACAGACCTGCAGCTGAATGACTTGAAGCTACAGCTGGAGAAGGCCACACAGGTGAGGCAGTTGGGAAATTAGCATGTAGCATTAGGATCACTCATTGTGAATAAATAGGACTTCCTCACTAACTTTGGGTTATCGACATTGCTTTTGTTACAGAGGCAGGAGCGCTTTGCTGACCGGTCGCAGCTTGAGATGGAGAAAAGGGTAATGATTATTAAGTGTTATGTTTTTAACTTAATTAATAATTTTGCTCAACAAATGAATGAACTCACAATAATGAGTTGTATGTATGAAAGGCACTTATAAATACAATTATTGGTAATGGTGGTGGTTAACAGCGTGGTAATCAATGCCAACTGGTTTATGTCTGAAGGTTACAAGCAGGCCCCAATTTCAGCTGGGTGGTATGGTCTTATAAACCTGACTACTTTCTCCAGTCTACTGCCTCTCCTGCTGACTGGCTCACCATGCCCTTATAGTTGGCTGGGGGCGTGCCACCCCACCCAAGCACGAGCTACCTACCTTCTCTCACATGTTTTTGAACATTTTTAGCCAGTGTGTGTGTGGTCACTTCTCCAGGGTTGTTCTTTTTGCATAGTGTGTGATGGCGAGTATACATGATGGATTGTTTCAATGGAAATGTTATCTTCTGCATGTGCTTTTTGCCATTTTCCAAGTGTTCACTCACATCACCTTAACGACTGACACAAACATATGGGGTCAACATCACGCCATATCTATTGATTTCAAAATAAAATACATTGTGAACATGAAAAATAAAGTTGAATTGTAAACATTGTATTTTCAAGGACGGGTAAAATAATGGATGTTGAAATCAAAAACCAATCAATTGAAAGCAAAATGTATAGAATTCTATACAAAAATAAGACGTCAAAAGCAAAACCCCAAAACTTGTAAGCAAATAATTTTAAAGCTGGAGCAAAACTGACAAATTATTTTTTTAAAGATTTGAAAACGAATGCAAAAAATATTTTTCCATGAAGCTTTCCCAGCAACCAATCCTATAGAATAGAATCCTATATAAATCGGTTTTGCCTACCCTCTTGCCTGCATGTACTACCTTTTTTGTTACGCTACTCGTATCTGCTTTCACTGCCAGTCTTTTCGATTGCGAGTTTTGGCATTATTTTTCCGTGAAGGGCGGGGTTTAGAGGGCGGGGTTTAGAGGGAGGCGTATTGGTCCGCTAGTTTTGGAGTGACTGTTCGTCCCAATCAATGAACAGGATAGATGGGCTTTTTTTCTATTGCCTCCTTACGTAGACAGTCTGACGTCACCTCGTTTTAGCTAACTTACTTCAAACTGTCAGTCACGGGTCAATAATGTACGGATATTAGACTCATGTCTGTCTAATACATTTAATGACAAACCGTCTTACTACTTAGATAAACATATGAATTACCTGTCGCACAACGTTCGGTGCAGGTGTTGGTAACTAGTTTACTACTACACCTGCAACTACACCTGCGCCGTAGTAAGACTGTATGTAGATGGTTTGTTTGTCATAGTTTTGCTCTCGCTTTAAAATGATTTGCTTACACGTTTTGGTTTTTCTTTTGATGTCTTGTTGGGTTTTTGATTTCAACAGCCATTATTTCAACCGTCCTCAAGTAATGTTTACATTCTCAACTTTAAGTTCACGATTGATTATATTTTACGCATATGGCGTGAAATTGACCCCATAGAAACAGCACCTTAACGACTGACCCAAACATCTCCTTCACGACAACGGGCACATGCAGTTCGCATGGTGGCCAAGAGAAAAACTTTCTCCTGAACTCCCAACATATTGCATGAGTGATTTACTCATACCCTATTATATTGCTTTAGTCTGCTTAAAGTCCATGTTGTCACCGGATTTTAGATGGCCTTCCCCTGGCATTCCTTAGTCAGCATACCTCCAGACATTCACAGCTTGGGTCTGCCTTTGTATTGTGCCTGCCAGTATAGCTGACCATTACCCATGTGTCATTTCAGTAACTTGTCATGTTTAGATAACCACATCAGGAGAAGATGGGACATGCAGCACTAAACATGTTAGGTCTTTTAGATTAGTCTCCATGGTTCTGGCTTTGACATGCTTCACAGTCATGCGTGTACCTCACCCACTCCTCTCGCCTCTCTTCATGTTGCTCCTCAACCTGCATCTGTTATCTGACGTTCACACCTCCTCTCCACCGGCACTGGATATAACTGCAGCTCAGACCGTGTCAATTTAGATGTAGTCTTTGTTTTAGTCTTAAAATACCTTTTTAGGCTTAGTCACATTTTAGCCACATGGTGCATTTTTTAAAATTAAATAATGAATATGAAGGCTGCCTCTAACATTGATTGTTGTGGCAGATTGTAACTAATGCCAGCCATAATTAACCATAGGCTATTAAGCCTTGGCTACCGGTTAAACCATTTACAACTGATTTTCTCCCCATCATACGTGGTTTCTTGAAAAGGGGAGAATTTGAGCTTTCCAGAAATGTCAGTTTTTTTACCGTACTCCTAATATTCAACAAAAGCATTCGTTTCTCCCACAGGAAAAAAGCAACCACTTGTGTTTGAGCACCGTGGCTTGTCAGCAGCAACACAGATGAATAAAGGGGAAAATAGAGGTTCTGATGTGATCCAAGCAAAAATAGCCAACATGAAATTGAGTAAACATTACTGTTTCTAGTTGAGTTCAGTTAAAAGTCAAGTGTTCTGGCACTTGGCTTCACATCAGTTCAAAATATTGACGAGTGATTGAAGTGACCTGGGTAGCTGAGTGGGAGGAGAGCTGGGTAGATCAGCTCAATCAGACTATGCAACTGAAAGATGTCAATTCTACAAACAAACAAGTCCAATCCTCAGCATGTATGCATGTAGAATATTTAATGCAGTCCTCTCTTTGGCAGAATTCACGTCTTTCATGTTCCGCGGTCTGCAGCTGATTTAGCTGATCTGTCCAGCTCTTCCACTCAGCTCCAGGTGGTCACTTCAGTCACTCGTTGACCTTTTGAATTGATGCGAAGCCAGGTGACACTTGACTGCCGACTGTTGCAGCATTTGCACCGTGGTCCGCATGCCATGTCAAATTAAATGTACATTTGAGTCACAGAAGTCTCGTCACATTTTTGTTGACTAAAATGACAAGTAAATTGGAATAGTCAGGAAAAATATGGTGTAACAGCCGAGCTGTGGAGCCGAGGTGTGAGGTAACATAACTGAAGCAGTTTGTGGGAGCCTGTATGCGGTGGTTGTGTTTGTGGCAGTGTTTTTTTTTTTCTCTATGCTCGTCTCCCTCTTCTTTAAACCCGGGGTTAACATCTGTTTGTCCCCCTCCCTGCAGGAAAGAAGAGCTCTAGAAAGGAAGATATCTGATATGGAGGAGGAACTTAAGGTACTGTCTCATGTGACTGGGCCCTCGGGATGTATGTAGTTGGCTGTATGGCCCTATTTGTGTGTAGGGCACTAGAAGGTTTTGAGTGACATAATTGCATATTGCCCCTTTAAGATCAGGAACAGCAGTCAATATTCTGTTGTTAAACTCACTATACTTTAGCTGGACCACTACTGTACTAGATTAGTATGTCCTGCTGAAATGTATTGCTGAACAGTTACTATACAGGTTTGCGTTTTTGCACAAAGACTGCTATTTTTCTCTCTGCCACAGGCCCAATGTGAGGAGGGCTGGAGGCAATTCAATGTCCCGTTTTGATCAACTCTGTTGCTGTGAATTATAGCCCAGTAGTTATATAACCTAACAATCCTAACAGACAGTCAGCATAGTGGTGTTGTCGGTGTTTGATTTGAGCCCCCAGTATATTCTGTGTGTATTCTGAATGTGTGTGCAGTGTTTGTCACATTCTGGGATGCTCTATATAATCTATGGTGACGTAACTAATATGCCCTTCTAACTAAGTAGATGTGAGATTGGATGTTTTCAGAAACGGGGCAACAAAATCCATTATGCCAGATTCAGCAAGTTTTCTTCCCAGCACTGCCATAATGAAGTGATTATTTCTAGGTCATAGACAGCCCAACGACCATATCTGTCTTCTTCTCTCTCTAGTCTACTCTGCTACTGTCGATTGCAATCTCTCCTACATGCCAGCCTGCCTGGAAAGCACTTGTCATTCCTCCAGTTCCAAACTCTGTCCCATTTTTCCTAATAATCTCCTTTTTCTGTTTTGTCTTCTCTTTGCCCCTCTTCTTATCCTCTCTATAATTTGTATTGCCCCCCCTTGTCTTCCATTATTACTCTCCCATCTCCCCCTTTTTTCTCTGCCTTCTGCTGGTTTGACCCTTTCTCTCGCTCTCTTTCTCTCGCTCTCTCTCCCCCTCTCCCTGTGTTGTGGTTTTCCTGCAGAACCTCCCAGAGGTAAAGCAGGTTCAGGCCCTGCGTCAGGTCAAGGAGCGGCTGCAGGCAGAGAACAGGGCACTGGCCCGCGTGGTTGTCAAGCTCTCCCAGTCAGCCTGCAGCCAGCTGCCCCCTCCGTGGACCTGTAGCCCTGCCCAACCGCTTCCCCTCACCCTCCCTTCTCATGCTCCATTTGTGCTCCGACCTCACCCATAGACAGGCAGGTCGTCCACCCCCCCCGCCCAACTACAAGGTTATCTCCTCCCCCCTGAGACTGACTCCCCCTACCTCCCCAGACCTCTCTGGTTTTCATATTGGGCAGTGTGTTTTGACTGGGCACTTTCATTTACACTACCTATTATAGTTCACAGTAAAGTTAAATGTTATTTTCAGTCAGGTAAGTATCAATTCAGGTGGTAATTTGCATATAAGCATATACACTGCTCAAAAAAATAAAGGGAACAACCAAAATAACACATCCTAGATCTGAATGAAATATTCTTATTAAATACTTTTTTCTTTACATAGTTGAATGTGCTGACAACAAAATCACACAAAAATGATCAATGGAAATCAAATTTATCAACCCATGGAGGTCTGGATTTGGAGTAACACTCAAAATTAAAGTGGAAAACCACACTACAGGCGGATCCAACTTTGATGCAATGTCCTTAAAACAAGTCAAAATGAGGCTCAGTAGTGTGTGTGTGGCCTCCACGTGCCTGTATGACCTCCCTACAACGCCTGGGCATGCTCCTGATGAGGTGGCGGATGGTCTCCTGATGGATCTCCTCCCAGACCTGGACTAAAGCATCTGCCAACTCCTGGACAGTCTGTGGTGCAACGTGGCGTTGGTGGATGGCGCGAGACATGATGTCCCAGATGTGCTCAATTGGATTCAGGTCTGGGGAACGGGCGGGCCAGTCCATAGCATCAATGCCCTCCTCTTGCAGGAACTGCTGACACACTCCAGCCACATGAGGTCTAGCATTGTCTTGCATTAGGAGGAACCCAGGGCCAACCGCATCTCGGTACCTAATGGCAGTCAGGCTACCTCTGGCGAGCACATGGAGGGCTGTGCGGTCCCCCCAAAGAAATGCCACCCCACACCATGACTGACCCACCGCCAAACCGGTCATGTTGGAGGATGTTGCAGGCAGCAGAACATTCTCCACGGCGTCTCCAGACTCTGTCATGTCTGTCACATGTGCTCAGTGTGAACCTGCTTTCATCTGTGAAGAGCACAGGGTGCCAGTGGCGAATTTGCCAATCTTGGTCTTCTCTGGCAAATGCCAAACGTCCTGCACGGTGCTGGGCTGTAAGCGCAACCCCCACCTGTGGACGTTGGGCCCTCATACCACCCTCATGGAGTCTGTTTCTGACCGTTTGAGCAGACACATGCACATTTGTTTGTGGCCTGCTGGAGGTCATTTTACAGGGCTCTGGCAGTGCTCCTCCTTGCACAAAGGCGGAGGTAGTGGTCCTGCTGCTGGGTTGTTGCCCTCCTACGGCCTCCTCCACGTCACCTGATGTACTGGCCTGTCTCCTGGTAGCGTCTCCATGCTCTGGACACTACGTTGACAGACACAGCAAAGCTTCTTGCCACAGCTCGCATTGATGTTCCATCCTGGATGAGCTGCACTACCTGAGCCACTTGTGTGGGTTGTAGACTCCGTCTCATGCTACCACTGGAATGAAAGCACTGCCAGCATTCAAAAGTGACCAAAACATCAGCCAGGAAGCATAGGAACTGAGAAGTGGTCTGTGGTCACCACCTGTAGAACCATTCCTTTATTGGGGGTGTCTTGCTAATTCCCTATAATTTCCACCTGTTGTCTATTCCATTTGCACAACAGCATGTGAAATATATTGTCAATCAGTGTTGCTTCCTAAGTGGACAGTTTGATTTCACAGATGTGTGATTGACTTGGAGTCATATTGTTAAGTGTTCCCTTTATTTTTTTGAGCAGTGTACTTTGTTAGTGCATCACCTGAAGTTTAAATATTGGACTACATGATCAAATCTTCATGCAGTTGATTTTACTTTATAATTTGATGTACTGTAAAGGAGAGTGCCCCATTTAGTTCTTTTCCCCCCAGTGTGCAGTCTTGAAGTCTTATCAAGGAGTGCCATTGTTTCGTTCCGCTTGTTTCTGGCTTTGCATGACGTGGCTTTCTTTTTGCGTCAAATGGCGGACATTTTTTTTATGGAGGACGAACACATTTCCTTTCCCCCTCAGTGTCTCTCTCCAGTCCTACCCCCATTTCAGTTGACTCTTACAGATGACATCAACCCAGCTTTGAGACCAGGTCACCCCAATACTGCAGGTTTACACTTGGTCTTATTTAATTTCCCAGTGACCTAGACATATTCATTTGGCTCTTGCTCATGATTTCAATTTCCATTACATGCCATAAGAAGCTCAGGTTGGTTGATTGTCATCTGTAATAAAATGCCTTATAGTTTTGCGGTGGACAGTTACGTTTTGCTCTTGATCTCCCTGGATGTTCAGTTGTTCCAAGAGTGACTGGGCAATCTGCCATGGTTGCTCTGCCCCAGGCAATGCTGTACTGCATGGCTTCAGGAATCTGCTTAGCCCAGTATGGTTTTAGTTGATATTGAGGGAATTATACCTGTAAGGGATAATCTTGTGACTGATTGTGATTAGTAATATTTTAATTTGTCAAACAAACTGTGTTGTATTTCTTAATCCACAACTTTTGGGCATCACACTGATGAACATTGTGTTGATAAATAGTTAAAGCAGTAGGATATCCCTTATTCAGATACCTAATAATGAGTGGCATAGGGCTCTTACTAAGTCATTTTATTGTTTCACTTTCAGACTAAACTCCCAAACCGTGACCAAGATGACAGGCAGTGGTGTAGTTATGTTAGTGAATAACGTAACTACTCTCATTGTATTAAGGCAGATGTAGCAATGCAATTATTTTCTAATAACAGTTTGGAAATTTGGTTCAGGGCAGAAATGGGTAGTGGGTGGGTATTGACTGTGAGATGGTGTTAGCTTTACACGTTGTAAGTCTACCTCACCAAGACACAGGCAAAAAACAAACGATTGCAAAGGCATTATTTGATGCTGCAGCAGTTTGTTGCTCATGCATTTTTTGCCCCTGTATGCTTCAAATAAAGGAGCACTGTTTGTGCTGCCAGGATTTGTGCAGGTTATTTGAAGAGTGTTTTCCTGGGCGCCAGTGGAGCCGCCTCTCCTGTTCTGCATGGCTATTTCGCAGAGACTTCTGACCGGAGTGTGCTTGCTCCTTTCTCAGCTAAGAAAATAAATGACGGGGGGGGGATGGTTGACTGTGGCTCGTCAAAGATGCTGATGACACACTCTGCAATTAACAGTTTCTATAACTGGGCTGGGTGATTGGTCAACCTCAACGTGTCTCTAAGCCCGTTTCCCTCTCTTTGTTCTCTTCCAGACGCTACCAGACTTGAAAGCAGACAACCAGAGACTAAAGGACGAGAACGGAGCTCTTATTCGAGTCATTAGCAAGCTTTCCAAGTAGAACATACAACACCCCCCCCCCGGCCCCCCTCCTGCGGCCCGCCCACTCCTCCATGGCAGTGACTAATGGACTTGCAACTTTTAGGTATTAATTGCAAGAGACATCAGCATCAAGAAGACTCCTTCTCCCCTCGGCCCTCCTATCCCTCTCTCCTCTACCACCACATCCTCCATGTCCTCCCTCTCTCCATTAGGTTATTCTCCACTTCAACCTGCTCTCCAGATAGAACCACTGAGTTTACATTAGCAGAGGATAGGGTTGTGAACGGCATGTGAAAGCGTTTGTGGGCGGGGAAGCCTCAACTATTTAACCAATAAGCCTTAGTTGTACATAAAACACTTGTATCGATCTCTCGGCTGTCACAGAAGGACAGTTATTTCACACCTGATTTTATTTGTGCCACAAACTCTTATTTGATCTTTTTGTTTCCATTTCCTGTTTGTTCCTCGACCTACATACAAAGGTTATGCGATGTGTAGTTGTCCTGTTCTTTCTGACCCCCTCTCCCCCAGAAGTCCTCCCCCTGTTTTTGGAGGCTCTGTCTCACAGCAGAAGACTTCCCAGTGGTACCCCCTGTCTTAGTGCATGCAACCCCTCCCCCCGACACACACCACACAAGCACACGCGCACACACCTCTATCCACGCCACTCACCCCCTTTCCATTTCTGTACCTTTGTGTGTCTCCCTCAGAGGTAAATGGAATTATCGCTTTACAGAACAGGTGGACTTGGTGGAATTTAAGCTTTCACTGTATGTGCAATATGCATTTATTTCTAATAAAAATGCTTTAATGATGAGTCCATCACTAGTAGGATTTTCACTCCATCTTTCCATCGCTCACCCCTTTCACTGACCCTCCCCCCTCTTTTCTTTAAGGTTATAGTGTAGGCGTTGGTTTATACTCTGTATTTCTCACTTCGTTTTAGCAGGTACTGAGTGATGCTGTATATACCTGTATGTATCGTTTGAGACCAGCACATGGCATGCATTTATGATTCCCGTCTGTTACTATTAAAAATATACAAACTCCAGAGGACAAAAAAAGTGTGTTTTTAACTATTTTCTTCATTTAGAGTCTGACGACATTGGATTACAACCGGACCTCTCTCTCTTAAAGGGAATGGCTGGCAGTGTTCAGTGCTT
>NC_088237.1:20024277-20106777 GCF_036934945.1 Oncorhynchus masou masou
CAGCCTTGGCACCACTTTCCCAGGCTGGACAACCACTCTAGCCCGGACCCTCCAGAGTGCATGCACAGGTTGAACCGGGCTGTGGGTATGCACGGGAGATCTAGTGCTTACTACGCGCACCTCTCCCTTTGGCTCCACTCCCACATTTGCCCGGCATGAGCGGAGCGCAGGCAGAGGACGCACTGCAGCCTCCTAGCGCCCCGGAGACACAGCACGCAGAGCCGGCGCAGCATACCCTGGACCAAAACTGCATACCGGCGACCAGACCCACTGAGCAGGCACCATACGCCCTGGCTCGATGCCCGCACTCGCATGACACTCTCGGGGGGATGCCCTATAGCGCACCGGGCTATGGACACGTACTGGCGACACCGTGCGCTTAACCGCATAACACGGTGCCTGACCAGTAACGCGCTGCTTATAATAAGCACGAGGAGTGAGCTCAGGTCTGCTACCTGGCTTAGCTCCACACCTCGTGTGCCCCCCTCCCCCAAAACTTTTTGGGGCTGCCTCTCGTACCTGTTGCACTGCCGTGCTGGCTTCGCCAACCTCATTCTCCTGTAACCTTACTTGCACTGCTCCATCGAATCCCAGGCGGGCTCCGGCACTCTCCCTGGGTCGACCGCCCACCTGTCTATCTCCTCCCAAGTTGTGTAGTCCAGATTCTGCTCCCATGTCCCGAAATCCTGACCTCGCTGTTGCTGTTCCTGCTGCTGCTGCCTCTGTTCCTTCTCCTGCTGCTGCTTTTGCTGCAGCTGCTGTTTACCACACCGCTTGGTCCTGTTGTGGTGGGTGATTCTGTAAGGGATTTCTTCCATTGACGGAGAGGCGGACCAAAGCGCAGCGTGGTTATTTTGATTCATGTTTTGATAAATGACTTCACATGAACAAACTTACAAAAACAAGAAATGTGAAAACCCCAAACCGTCCTATCTGGTGCAGACACAGAGACAGGAACAATCATCCACAAACACACAGTGAAACCCAGGCTACCTAAGTATGATTCTCAATCAGAGACAACTAATGACACCTGCCTCTGATTGAGAACCATACTAGGCCGAAACATAGAAATACCCAAAATATAGAACAAACAAACAAACATAGACTGCCCACCCAACTCACGCCCTGACCATACTAAATAAAGACAAAAACAAAGGAAATAAAGGTCAGAACGTGACACATGCAGTAACTTTACAGTGTATAGTCAGTAAGCAGTTACACCGGTGGCAACATATTAATAAAACCAAAAGCTTACCTTGATGTGGAAGAATTCCAGTGTTGTGTTGGATAATCATAGCCAGCTAACTAACATAGCATCCCTCTGTTTGAGCAGGGTGTTTGAGTAACCAAACTAGCCAGCTGCATTTTCTAGCTAAGTAAGTGAGGGTGAAAAAATGACAACCTCTCTCTCTCTCTCTCTCTCTCTCTCTCTCTCTTGCTTCTCCTTAATTTTTGAAGAAATTAATTTGTTGAAAACTGTTAAACTATTGTCTTTCTCTCTCTTTGAGTCAACTACTCACCACATTCAATGCACTGCAGTGCTAGCTAGCTGTAGCTCATGCTTTCAGTACTATATTCATTCTCTGAACCTTTGATTGGGTGGACAACATGTCAGTTCATGCTGCAAGAGCTCTGATAGGTTGGAAGACGTCCTCCGGAAGTTGTCATAATTAATGTGTAAGTCTATGGAAGGGGGTGAGAACCTAGAGCCTCCTAGGTTTTGTTTTGAAGTCAATGTACCAAGAGGAGGACGGAAGCTAGCTGTCCTCTGGCTACACCATAGTGCTACCCTACAGAGTGCTGTTGAGGCTACTGTAGATCTTCATTGCAAAACTGTTTGTTTTATTCAATTATTTGGTGACATTTGAATATATTTAGTATAGGTTTTCAATGTTTTACCATTTTTATTTTTATAAAATTCACTACGGAGTATGGTCCTCTACTTCCTCCACTGGTAGTAGTAGTGGTGGTGGTGGTCATGGTGGTAGTAGTAGTTTGTTGTATTAGTAGTACTTGTGGTCATAGTACAGCAGTTGTTGTAGTAGTAGTTGTTGTTTAGTTGTAGTTGTAGTAGTAGGTGTATCAGTAGGTGTTGCTGTAGTGGTGGTATTAGTAGTAGCAGTAGTAATAGTAGTAATAGTATTATTATTATTAGTTGTAGTAGTTGTAATAGTAGTAATGCCTGACTAGGGAGATAGTATGGATCACCTTATTGCTTCTGTATATTGGGAATACTACTGCTAAATATACTCTCATTTTGTCACGAATCCCGTTTCCTGAGTCTGTTTTTTGCCTGTGTTCTGTCCTGGAGTGTTTTTTCCGGCATCCTGGAACACACCCTGTCTGGTTGCCGGGCAATGTAGCCAGTTGGGAGTTCTGATTACCCACACCTGTATCCCATCAGCTATCTGCACACCTGGTCCTGATCATCATCTCTCCTCTTCATAAGCCCAGACCTGACATCCATTCCCTGCCGGATCGTTAGCCATGAACAGTATGTCGTACCATAGTATCAGCCTCAAGTTGGATAGAATTTGTTTTGTTGTTTTTTACGTATTGCTTGCCTTAAACTTACCTCCGTTTGTTCTGTCTTCAGTTACTCACCCGGATCATTTACCCCATTCCCGCCTGGTCATCGGAGAATTCCGCTACCCCATTGGATCCACCTATTTACTCCCATATCTACCCATTCACATTCACTTGTAAATAAATACTCACCTTCTTCCTACTCTCCTTGTCCTGGTCTGCTTCTGGGTCTAATTCTGGTAAACCCTGACAGAACGATCCGGCCAGTGATGAACCCAGCGGACCTGGACTCCGTTTGCCATACAATTACCCAGCAGGAGAAGATGTTGGGACAACACAACACGGCGCTACACGAGATAGCGGGTTCAATCCGGAACTTATCGGATAGATTAACGAGTATCCAGGATCAGCTCAGGTTGCCGGCGGATTATCCACCACCTGTTTCACCCATATCACCTGCCGATTCGGGAGCGGGTTCCTTCCGTGAGCCCAAGGTTCCGACACCGGAGAAGTACGAGGGAGATCTGGGAGGATGCCGTTCATTTCTTTTACAGTGTGGGTTAGTTTTTGATCTGCAGCCCTACTATTACGCCACAGATAAGGCTAGGATAGCTTTTGTTATTGAGCTGCTGCGTGGTAGAGCTCTGGAATGGGCTTCAGCTGTTTGGGAACGACGGGACACATGCATGACGTCATACCAGGGTTTCACGGCTGAGATGAGAAAGCTTTTTGACCATCCAGTCCGAGGTAAGGACGCGGCTAAACGTTTGTTCTCTCTTCGCCAAGGAGCTCGCAGTGTGGCAGACTTTGTGATAGAATTCAGGACATTGGCTGTGGAGAATGGTTGGAATGAGGAATCACTACAAGCGTTTTTTTTACCAGGGGTTGTCGTAGCAACTCAAGGACGAGCTGATCTCCTATCCAGAGCCTAGTGACCTAGATAGTTTGGTCACCTTAGCTATTCGGGTAGATAATAGAGTCCGAGAGAGAAGGAGGGAGAAGCAGTGGGGTCCATCTAATCAATCTGAGACTCGGTTACCATTCGGGTCAGGAAGTGGACCAGAACGGGTTGATCATTTTCCCTCACACGGGATTAGTGGAGGAGTCCTGCCGCCAGATCCTGAACCTATGCAAGTGGGGCGGCACGGGTTAACTAAGGACGAGCGCCAACGTAGACGTGAGACCAACAGCTGCCTCTACTGTGGTAGCTCGGGACATTACATCTCCGTTTGTCCTCAGCGCCCGTTAAACTGCTCGGCTCGTTAAGTTTGGGAGGTTTGTTAGCGAGCCAGTTTCAACCTCTCAAGAGCCCTGTCAGACCTCGTTTTCCTGCTACCCTCATAAATAAGAATCAGAGTTTAGCGATTAACGCTTTCATCGATTCAGGTGCCGATGACAGCTTCATTGATGCCGACTTAGTGGAACAGCTGGGGCTTTCCAAGGAGCAATTACCGGAAGCCATTGAAGCAACCACTCTGAACGGCAGTAGTCTGGCACGGATCACTATGAGGACTGAACCGGTTAAGATGTTGTTGTCGGGGAATCATTCAGAGGTTATTTCTTTTTTCATTTTGCCTTCCCCCCATGTTCCTCTGGTTCTTGGATACCCCTGGCTAAGAGAACACAATCCTTCGTTCGATTGGGTGACTGGTAAGGTAACTAGTTGGAGCATTGAGTGCCATGCTAACTGCCTCAGGACTGCCTGTTCTCATGCTGTCCCCAGTCGGGTCAGTGAGTCTGCTCCTCCTGATTTGTCCCTGGTTCCTGAAACATATCACGAGTTGGGTGAGGTGTTCAATAAGCAGAAAGCTCAGTCACTTCCTCCCCACCGACCTTTAGATTGTACAATTAAGCTGTTCCCTGGAGCTGCCTTTCCCAAGGGACGGTTATACAGTATTTCTCGACCTGAGCGGGAAGCCCTGGAGACCTACATAAAGGAGTCTCTTGCTGCAGGTCTCATTCGTCCCTCGTCATCACCCCTGGGAGCTGGATTTTTTTTGTGAGTAAGAAGGATGGCTCTCTTCGACCGTGTATTGATTATCGGGTGTTGAATGATATTACGGTCAAGAACAAGTACCCCTTGCCCTTGATGAGCTCCGCTTTCGATTCTTTACAGGGTGCTACTGTGTTTACGAAGCTTGATCTACGCAATGCGTACGTATCATCTGGTTCGGATCAAAGAGGGGGACGAGTGGTTGACTGGATTCAATACACCTATGGGACATTTCGAGTACCAGGTGATGCCGTTTGGACTTTCCAACGCTCCAGCAGTGTTCCAAAGTTTGGTGAATGACGTGCTGAGGGATATGATCGGTCTGTTTGTGTTCGTTTACCTGGATGACATCCTGATTTTCTCCAAGGAGCTTTCCAGCCACATCCAGCATGTTAAGCAGGTCCTGCAGCGGTTATTGGAGAACCGTCTGTTTGTGAAGGCAGAGAAGTGTGATTTTCACACCCACACTACATCCTTCCTCGGGTACATCATCTCCAGGGGTGAGATCAAGATGGACCAAGAGAAGGTTCGGGCGGTTCGGGATTGGGCCCGGCCCGGTACGAGATTGCAGCTCCAGAGATTCCTGGGATTTGCGAACTTCTATCGGAGGTTTATCCGTGATTACAGCCGGGTGGCCGCCCCTTTAACTGCTCTGACGTCTTGCACCAGAATTTTCTGTTGGACTCCTGAGGCAGACCGAGCATTTCTGAACTTGAAGAGCCGATTCACCAACGCGCCGATTCTCTCTCAACCTGACACTTCCCGTCAGTTTGTTGTTGAGGTGGACGCGTCTGATGTGGGGGTGGGCGCCATCCTGTCCCAGTGTAGCTCCACTGACGGTAAACTCCATCCCTGCGCCTTCTACTCTTGTCGTCTTTCACCAGCTGAGAGAAACTACGATGTGGGTAACCGGGAGCTTCTCGCTGTGAAGCTTGCCTTGGAGGAGTGGCGTCACTGGTTGGAGGGAGCGGAGCAACCGTTTGTGGTCTGGACTGACCACAAGAATCTGGCTTACGTGCAATCGGCTAAACGTCTCAACTCCCGTCAGGCCAGGTGGGCTTTGTTTTTTGGACGCTTCAATTTTTCCCTGACGTTCCGACCTGGGTCGAAGAACGGCAAAGCGGACGCCTTGTCCTGGATGTTCTCCAAGACGGATGAGAGTGGGGCCAAGACTGAGACGATTCTTCCCCAGAACCTTGTCGTGGGAGCCGTTACATGGAGGATTGAGGAGGAGGTGATGGCGGCCCTTCGGACGCAGCCCGGCCCCGGTAACGGTCCACCTGGTCGGTTGTTCGTGCCTGAGTCGGTCCATTCTGCTGTTCTTCAGTGGTCCCACGCCAGCAAGATAGCTTGTCACCCTGGCGTTGCTCGGACTATGGCCCTACTGCGCAGACGATTTTGGTGGCCTGCCATGGGAGAAGATACCCGGAGGTTTGTTGCCGCATGTCCTGTTTGTGCTCAGAACAAAAGTACCAATCGGCCCAGCTCTGGGCTTCTTCACCCCTACCTATTCTCTCGGCAATGACCTTGGTCGATCTGGCCCAGTATTTTGTCACGGGATTCCTCCTCTTCTGCCCGGACCTGACATCCACGGTCATTCTGACCATTGTGGACAGATTCAGCCTCAAGTTTGCTCATTTTGTTTTGTTGTTTTTTCCATCTGCCGCGGAGACATCCGTTTGATCCTGGTTAGGGAGGATTTTTCCCGGGTCCACGGGATTGCCCAGTGGCATTACTTTCAACTCACCACCGCTGGTCTATGCCACCTGGATATATCTCTGCATGTCTGGAGATTCACTTCTGTTTGGCCATTCTTCCTACAGTCCTTGTCCTGGTGTGCTTCTGGGTCCAATTCTGGTAAACCCTGACACATGTGAACAGCACCATTTGTGTATTTAAGATCATTCATCTCATACAACTGAGGCCCTTCTGTTTGACACTGTCACTTGAATTGATTAGCTTCCTCCAGAAACCAAGGTCAATTTTCTTAGCTCTTCTCTGCTCCCTCCTCCTATGAGATGGGGTATTGATGACACCTTGACTGAGGCCCCTTCTTGCCACTAGATAATGATGGAGGTTCGATATGTCCCTCAGTGCTGCTTTACATTCACAAGGGTGATAGACAACCAACTCAGGCTTGTATACTCTCCCAATAAAAAGCAGCATAATTAATATCACAGCAGTGTCGTTCTGTCCAAAAAAAGGTTCTGATGGATTGAGATCTCAACATGGATCTCCGGTATTGGTTTTTAGAGGGGGAAACAGGTGTTATCTAGAATTGTTTTTTTGAAATCCACCAGGAGCAGGGTAGATTGTGTTAAATGGAGAGTAATTACTTCTCTTAGCCGGCCATTGGAGAGGCCCTATCAACCTACCAGCAAGGTCCGATCTGCGAGACACAGATCCCCATTAGAGGTGAAATGCAGCAGCACAGTCTCTCTCTCTCTCTCTCTCAGACACACATGCTTTCTTTAAAAAAATCTCTACCCTTACCTCTCTATCTTGTACACACACACAGTCTTTCTGTCTAATATTTTGACACATCGGCTCATTTTTACCTCATTTGCAAGGCTGTCAAGGAAAAAACTCAGCATCAAAGGTAAATCCGGCATCAGGGGGAACTTTCGGTGCCCCATTGTAATACTTTTCTTAAACGAGCAGAACTGAATTGAGCATGGGCAATTACATTGACTTCTCTCTCTCTCACCTCCTCCCTGCTAGGACGGCTGCTTGGAGCTGGGGAGAGGAGGGTGTAGAGGGGTGTGGAGGGGTGCGGAGGGGTGCGGAGGGGTGCGCGTGCAATCTTCATGATTAACGCCAGGAGATACATTCCATGTATTATTCATCTTTCATCACCTCCGCTGAACGGAGGCTGGCAAATCTTCGGGGGCACATTGTTCCTGAAAAAGTAAGCCAAATTAGTGCATCGATAACATCAACTATCAGGCAAAGACTCTTTCTCCTATTCCTTCAAATGTGGTGAAGGAGCTCCTCTCTGGTTGTGAAAAGCCTCCAACGCCCCCGAGACTGTTTGTGAACAGATAGTAAAGATAGTAAAAAAATAAAGTCATAGCTGCCAGGAAGCCTTGTTACAAACCTGAGGGAGCTCATCTTACTATGGCTAAGCAACCCTAATAGGTTCAATATCTGGACTATTCCCATTGAAACCCTACCTATTCAAGGTGGTGTGGGACAACTGAGTGAATATCTTTTCTATGCCGTTTCTTTATGGTTAACTCATTCTAAGTATACTATTTGAGTAATACAAAGATTAGTGTATGCACGCACACGCACACACACACACACACACACACACACACACACACACACACACACACACACACACACACACACACACACACACACACACACACACACACACACACACACACACACACACACACACACACACACACACACACACATCACCCTGGTCAATTGAAATTCAATCCAAGACCCCTTTGGTAAACAGCCAATATTGTTTTAGCCCCACAGCTGATAATAGCCTCTTTCTCTGTCTCTCTGCCGTAGCTGTCAGTATAAATAACTCCTCTACCTCCTGATATGATAAACCCTTTGGAGAAATGATTTACTCAGGATTCAAAGGGAGTGGCAAACACACACTAAAAATAAGATACTGGATTATGATGGTCCGGTTGTTCTTCTTGAATGATCTGTATGCAAACTACGTCTGCCACCCACACTTAATATTTAATTATGTTGATTTATATTCAACATTTGCATTTTTTCCAGATCCCTTACATCAGTTGCTAATGGTCTGACCCACGCATTCAGAGTCATGGATAGATGCCTGTGTCCTTGAATGGCTAATGGATGTTACATAACCTCAAGGTCACAGGTCATAGACGGCGTCCATCTTCACCTGTTTAATTAAATATCACTCAGGAGTTTGTTGTGTTATTGTAATGGCCGATCCCACACCAGATTCACAATGACTAAACGTAATGTACAGTGTGTTCATTCACAGAAGACAGGCTTTATTATATGTCACTATATGAGAGCTTTGCTATGGATCTTTTGAAACCATGAAGCAGACACAGTAAGTTGACATGCTGTCTTTAGACTAGAATCAATGACACAACAATACGAAAAGATCACAGGAGGCTGCTGAGGGGAGGACGGCTCAGAATAATGGCTGAAACGGAGCACACGGAATGGCATCAAACACATAGAAACCATTTATTTGATGTATTTGAAACCATTCCACCTACTCCACTCCAGCCATTACCACAAGCCCGTCCTCCCCAATTAAGGTGCCGCCTACCTCCTGTGGACTAGATACTGTATATGGAGTTACACGAATAATTTACAAAAACTCCTTCCTATCATTTTGCGACCCATCATTGCAACATGGGTTGATATATTAAACCAATACACCCAAGCCATTCAGAATAACTATGAGGTCACCCTGGTACATCACTCTGTAATTTCACTGTATGAGAGGTTGTCTGGTGTTGCACACACACACACACACACACACACACACACACACACACACACACACACACACACACACACACACACACACACACACACACACACACACACACACAGAGGCTTAGCTCCTTGTCTGTGAGATGAATGGCACCCTAGGGACCTGCTTGGACCCCCCTTGACTGGCCCAGGTCCACCCAGCTCAGTGAAACTCTCTGGGCCCCACTCCCTCCACCCTTCATCCCCCTAGCCGTCAATCCAGCTATCCATGTTAAGCCTGAATGGCACTAAAGAGGAAATCACCCCTCCCTTCTCTCCCCTCTCCTTCCCAATCTGAGCACCACTGGCATAAAAATCAAGCACAACATCCAACCTCTCCACCCATACCTACCCTCTAACTCAGCCCCCTGCTGTGTGTGTGTGTGTGTGGGTGGGTGTGCATGCGTGCGTCACCAGTGTCACACAAAAAAGTGCAGAGTGAAGAAGCCTCCTCAGTCTGCTTTATACAAACGCTCAGACGCTACAGTGATAGCAGTCGCATGTTACATTGCCTCAAGCAATTAGCTGCAGTATTGTGCTGTTGCTGTGGATGAGGGAGAGGATAAGAGTCTATGTAGATTTATGGATTGCATTTCTATTAAGTACATGACTCACCCTGCCAGTGTTACAGGGTTATTTAGCTGTAGCTCCTGAGCTTTTAAGATGTAAATCATGAATATCCGCAATGAAACATTGGCTTTAACAACATTGTATTGATACGGACGTTATGTACAAAGTGCGTCACTTTCTGGTTACACATTATTGTTGCACTGATGTCAACTGTGCATGCACCCTCTGTATCGATGTGATCCAGCTGTAGTATGAATTATGGCACGGCATGTTTATTTTTAGGGTCTTTGTTGTCTGCTTGCAGTGGGCGTAGTGTGTACCGGTGTGTGTGTAGTACGCTGCAGGACCTCAGTCATGTCCCACGCAGACAGGGGGAGGAGTCACGTTCCACCGCCACACGACATAGTGCTCACAGGGAGTATCAGACCGCCCTCTACAAACCACCACTGAATTATCGAACCAGACTCCCAGCCTTGCCACAACGGTGCATGGGATGCTTTTGGTAGGAGCTGTTGAAGATGATGATGGTTGTACACAATTAGAATATATTATGCCATTAAATCCATTTGCGGGTGTTACCATGTTTCCCTTGGAATGTGTGTGACTCGGAGAGCAGTGTGTACGTCCTGTAGCGGACGTTTTCATTTGCCTTCAGTAGAGTTCTGTTAAATGCACCGCTAAAACTGAGGAGCTCCACATCGTCTGTTTAAATTCATGAAAGCTTTCTAGGGTTGTTGAGAGGACAGGGACGTAGAATGGAACAGCTTGGCCAGTCAGACACATGCCGCTACTTATAATTAGAGATTTTTAACAGCACTTAATGAAGTCCCCAGACACTTTTAAATTAAAAGCAACATTGTTTTGTTTGGGATTTGCTGAAAGAGAGAGAGAGAGAGAACAAAAGACTGAGGGAGGGAGAGGTGAAAAGGAGACAGGAACAAAGAGGCTGGAAGGAAACAAAGTGACCACCCTCCAGGAGGGGCGGTAATAAGATAAGCTGTACAGCAGCGTGTGTTCAGTCTGCTCACAGATGGCCGTCCTCCTCTCCACCGTCTCCGCCTAGTAGAAAGCATTCCAACCGCTCCCAGCATTTATCTCCTCCTCACAGCCATGCCACAGGGAGCCGGCGCTGCCTCCCCCCTCTCTGTCCTCCCTCCATCCTCTGGAAGAAGTGTCCCCTGCTAGCCCCAGCCAGCTACTCCTCCGTCTGGGAGGGAGAGTCTCTCCGAGACCCCCTTACACTCCCCCAGACTCCCCCGCTGCCGGCTTATCTCTCCAGACAATGTTGACGGATCTGGTTTAGTCAGCGTTTAAAATGTCTTCTCCTCACAGTCAAGTGGAACTTTTGCATGGAGGCCTCTCATCTGCAAGTTTACTCACATGGTATAGGTGAAAGTGCTCACTTTCCCTCCCTTGATTTTCAAATAATAAAAGTTTGTGTTTGCCCTGGTTTATTTTGTATTCTTTACCCCAAGGTGACAAGGATAGGTTCTTGACCCCAAGGTGACAAGGATAGGTTCTGGATCCCAAGGTGACAAGGATAAGTTCTGGATCCCAAGGTGACAAGGATAGGTTCTGGACCCCAAGGTGACAAGGATAGGTTCTTGACCCCAAGGTGACAAGGATAGGTTCTTGACCCCAAGGTGACAAGGATAGGTTCTGGATCCCAAGGTGACAAGGATAAGGATCTGGATCCCAAGGTGACAAGGACAGATTCTGGAACCCAAGGTGACAAGGATAGGTTCTTGAACCCAAGGTGACAAGGATAGGTTCTGGATCCCAAGGTGACAAGGATAAGTTCTGGATCCCAAGGTGACAAGGATAAGGATCTGGATCCCAAGGTGACAAGGACAGATTCTGGAACCCAAGGTGACAAGGATAGGTTCTGGATCCCAAGGTGACAAGGATAGGTTCTTGACCCCAAGGTGACAAGGATAGGTTCTGGATCCCAAGGTGACAAGGATAGGTTCTGGATCCCAAGGTGACAAGGATAGGTTCTGGAACCCAAGGTGACAAGGAAAGGTTCTGGAACCCAAGGTGACAAGGAAAGGTTCTGGATCCCAAGGTAACAAGGATAGGTTCTGGAACCCACGGTGACAAGGATAGGTTCTGGAACCCAAGGTGACAAGGATAGGTTCTGGACCCCAAGGTGACAAGGATAGGTTCTTGACCCCAAGGTGACAAGGATAGGTTCTGGAACCCAAGGTGACAAGGATAGGTTCTTGGCCCCAAGGTGACAAGGATAGGTTCTGGATCCCAAGGTGACAAGGATAGATACTTATTGTACTTATTGTAGGACAGTTATTTTGGTGAATATTCTGTCCCGTAGAGATATTGTAATTGAAAAGACCATGGCTGGAGGACAAAGACAGGTGTTAAGCAGGTGTTATGGCTCTGACAGAGTGTGGTTCAGTTTTCGTCTTTCCAGGAGAAGTGTCAATTGGTCCTGGCAAGGTGGCAGCAGTACCGACACAGGAGACTCAGCCAAGGGCATTTGAAGAAAGGGATAGTAATAAACACCAGGCTATATCTTCCTATGACTGTTCTTAACTTTGAATAATACACCCATTACTATATGTGTTTTTAGTCAATGAGGAAATATCAGCTTCTTAGAACCAGAAGCAGACCAGTACTTGTTGTACCAATGAAAGTGAAAGAGGAAATTTGTCACACATCTATTTCTAACGGGACAATGAGAGAGGAAAAAAAGGTATTCACGCCATGCAAGATCCTGGGTTGCCATGACTCCCGTTATCCATGTATGATAGTCAGATTCCCACTATAGCTGTGAAAGCACGCTCATTCCAGTCTTTCTGGTTGATCCTCGGAACTATACTATTAATTCACCCCAAGGAATTTGACCCAATGACCTGCTATTTTTATCTGCCCTATCGAGGGAGAGCATCAGCGGGAAGCAGAATGAAAGACTACTGCAGAATGACTACTATGCTACAGTCACGCCCTGACCTTAGAGATCCCTATTATTCTCTATGTTTGGTTAGGTCAGGGTGTGACTCGGGTGGGAAAGTCTATGTTTTCTATTTCTTTGTTTTTGGCCGAGTGTGGTTCCCAATCAGAGGCAGCTGTCTATCGTTGTCTCTGATTGGGGATCATATATAGGTTGTCATTTTCCTTTTGGGTTTTGTGGGATCTTGTTTTCTGTTTAGTGTCTGTACCTGACAGAACTGTGCGCTTTCGATTTCACTTGGATTGTTTTTGTTTGAGTGTTTTCTGAAAATAAAAATCATAAACACTTTCCATGCTGCGCTTTGGTCCACTCCTTTCGACGAGAGCCATTACAGCTACTATGGCAATAAAATGAATGTTGTGCTCTGCACACACCAGCTCTCTGTTGTCTTTGGCACAATGGTGTTATTAGAAAAAGATAGAAATAGATTGATAGGATGGTAAAGGACAGAGCCAGAAATATGCCCCGTGCCTTAGATGCTGTCTAGGTTGAAGAAACCCAGATGGGATTTGATCTGATAATGTGCTGCTGGAGTTTTATTCAGACACTGTTTATCTGGAAGAACACAGTGAGCGGACACAACATTATGGACGTCTTCCTTATCATTCCTAATGGCTGTTGTATAGTGTCTGTGAAATATCAAAACCCTGAGTGTACAAAACAACCGTATGTAATACTGTTTCACCAAGCCAGCAGCCAGAAGCCTTTCATTTGTTCCATTTCACCCCAGCTCATACTTATAAGATGTGACATTATTGCTTTTTCAGACCCCTTTAGACTGCAAAATGACCCTGATTTGGTTGAGATTGGAAAAGGCGGGAAGAAATTTTGGTCGAAGTGTAGCCAGGCTTCGTCTATTACATCTATCTTCTGCGCCTCAGTATGACAACTACAGAGCTTCTCCCCCTGGCCCAAGATAAATGACCTTATTACTGCACAGAGCCATTCAAAATAGGATCATGACAAGCATGGCAAATGCCTTTCCTCTGGAATATACAGACCTGCCAGACGAGGCCTGGGGTGTATCTCAGCTCCCCAAGATGACCTTGTCAAACACAAATGAGAGAAAGTGCTGGATACAGGGACTATCTGGTCACGTCTAAAGTATCATCTAAACTCCATAGTGTTCTATGTGTGTCTATGAATGTCAACGTTATCGAGATAGTTCACTTAAATGAACACTGTAAACCCAGGTCATTTGGCTGTTGATGACACACTTGTTCAGCTTAAATGGATACTTCAGGATTTTGCCGATGAGGCCCTTTATCTCCTTCCACAAGTACTGGATACCATGTGTATGTCTCTGGTTCCATTATGAAGGAAGTTAGAGGTAGTTTCACGAGCCAATGCTAACTACTGTAGCATTAGCGCAATGGCTGGAAGCAATTGGGGGGTTAGTGGGTGTAGTCCATTTACAGGCAGGCTCATTAATTGGGAGACAGATGAGGATAGGTATTTTAATTTTAATACCCATACAGTGCCTTGCAAAAGTATTCATCTCCCTTGGCATTTTTCCTACTTTTTTGCATTACAACCTGTAATTTAAATTGATTTTTATTTGGATTTTATGTCATGGACATACACAAAATAGTCCAAATTGGTGAAGTAAAATGTAAAAAATAACTTGTTTCAAAAAATAAAATAAAAAATGTAAAAGCGGAAAAGTGGTGCGTGCATCTGCTATGAAGCCCCTAAATAAGACCTGGTGCAACCAATTACCTTCAGAAGTCACATCATTAGTTCAATAAAGTCCACCAGTGTGCAATATAAATGTCATATGATCTGTCACATGATCTCAGTATGTATACACCTGATCTGAGAGGCCCCAGAGTCTGCAACACCTTTAAGCATGGGGCACCTCCAAGCAAGTGGCACCATGAAGATCAAGGAGCTCGCCAAACAGGTCAGGGACAAAGTTGTGGAGAAGTACAGATCATGGTTGGGTTATAAAAAAATATCCGGAACTTTGAACATCCCACGGAGTGCTATTAAATCCATTATTTAAAAAATGGAAAGAATGTGGCACCACAACAGACCTGCCATGAACGGGCTGCCCACCAAAACTCACAAACCAGGCAAGGAGGGTATGAATCAGAGAGGCAACAAAGAGACCAAAGATAACCCTGAAGGAGCTGCAAAGCTCCACAGCGGAGATTGGAGTATCTGTCCATAGGACCACTTTAAGCCGTACACTCCACAGAGCTGGGCTTTATGGAAGAGTGGCCAGAAAAAAAGCCATTGCTTAAAGAGAAAAATAAGCAACCACATGTTCGCAGAAAGGCATGTGGGAGACTCCCCAAACATATGGAAGAAGGAACTGTGGTCAGATGAGACTAAAATGTATCTTTTTGGCCATCAATGAAAACGCTATGTCTAACGCAAACCCAACACCTCTCATTACCTTGAGAATACCACCCCCACAGTTAAAGCATGGTGGTGGCAGCATAATGCTGTGGGAATGTTTTTAATCAGCAGGGACTGAGAAACTGGTCAGAATTGAAGGAATGGTGGATGGGGCAAAATACAGGGAAATTCTTGAGGGAAACCCGTTTCAGTCTTCCAGAGATTTGAGACTGGGACAGAGGTTCACCTTCCAGCAAGACAGTGACCCTAAGCATACTGCTGAAGCAACAATTGAGTGGTTTAAGGGGAAACATTTCAATGTCTTGGAATGGCATAGTCAAAGCCTAGACCTCAATCCAATTGAGAATCTGTGGTATGACTTAAAGATTGCTGTACACCAGCGGAACCCATCCAACTTGAAGGAGCTGGAGCAGTTTTGCCTTGAGGAATTGGCAAAAATCCCAGTGGCTAGATGTGCCAAGCTTATAGAGACATACCCCAAGAGATTTGCAGCTGTAATTGCTGCAAAAGGTGGCCCTACAAAGTATTGACTTTGGGGGGTGAATAGTTAGCCATTTTTTGTATTTTTTCTTGTTTGTTTCACAATAAAAAATATTTTCAAAGCAGTAGGCATGTTGTGTAAATCAAATGATACAAACCCCCCCAAATATATTTTAATTCCGGTTTGTAAGGCTACAAAATAGGAAAAATGCCAAGGGGGGTGAATACTTTCGCAAGCGACTGTAGAATAACTTCTGAATTCAAGCCTGACCATAGTAATATACTTATTCTGTCTTGGATTAGAAGGTTAAATCCAGTTTCAAATCAGTTTTTGTAAGGTACAGTAGCACATTCTCCTCTTGTTAACACCAGTTTATTTGTCTCCTCCCTGTGACAACCCTGGCCAGGTTTAGCCATTTATCTTTCTGACTCTTACTTTTATCTTTGCCCTTCAGATGAGATCCTCACTTGGTGTTTATGCATCTTGTCAGCACCTGACATCCTGTCACGACTTCCACCAAAGTTGTTGCCTCTCCTTGTTCGGGCGGCATTCGGTCGACGTCACCGGCTTTCCAGCCCCACCAATCTACATTTCTTTTTCCAGTTGTTTTGTCTGTATTGTTACACCTGGTTTCCATTACGTTGTAATTATTCCCCTATTTAACCCTCTGGAGCCATCATGGTTTTGTGTGTGTTTATTGTTGTAAGTTGTCTTGTTTATGTGATTCTGGATTTTTGAGTAAAGTTACTATCATGACTCATCTCTGTGTCCTGCACCTGACTCCGCCTTACCCACATCACCTAGACTCTGACACATCCAGCGAGCAGCGCTGACTTCAGTTCCCCTGGGGTCAGTCTGGGATCTGTCTCTACTGCACACTGGAAGGTCAGGCAAGGGTCGAACCAAAGCGCATCCCTGTGCGTTGAGTTATGGGGCCAATCAGGAGGGATATTTACGGAGGACTCAACAGACATCTGGAGGGAGATGACTGATGCATACAACCAGGATGGGCGGGGTCAGGTGGCCAGTCAAGGCAGGAGGATTTGATTAGGAGCAATGTGAATGACCTCAATCTGTCAATTTACAGGAAGTTGATTTAAGTGATACCTACTGTGCTTCTGCTACTGTGCATCATGATGTGATATACTGTGTACAAATGCACCATTTTATCCATATTGAAGGAGGTAGTAAAATACATTTTATTTATTTTACTAGGCAAGTCAGTTAAGAACAAATTCTTATTTTCAATGATGGCCTAGGAACAGTGGGTTAACTGCCTGTTCAGGGGCAGAATGACAGATTTGTACCTTGTCAGCTGGGGGTTTGAACTTGGAACCTTCCGGTTGCGAGTCCAACGCTCTAACCACTAGGGTACTCTGCCGCCACACATCCTCTATGTTTGGTATGAATACGGCAGTAAATTAGTGTCAGTGTGCTCCAAGTGAGACACACTGTCCACACTTGCTCCAAAAGCAATTCAGGTATATTCTGGACTCAATAGCATCCCAACTCCACAGTAATAGCTGAAAATAGTCCTTCTATCTTTCCCTTTTTTGTCTCTGAATTGACAGGAAAACCTTTTTGTATTCCAAAGCGTTTCCCCAGGTCAGCAGTCTTTAAAGAGCCCCGGCCTGCATCCCTTTTGAAATACATCTAATATCATTGAGGCTGGGAAGAGCTTGCTCTCTCTCTCTCTCTCTCTCTCTCTCTCTCTCTCTCCCTCTCTCTCTCTCTCTCTCTCTCTCTCTCTCTCTCTCTCTCTCTCTCTCTCTCTCTCTCTCTCTCTCTCTCTCTCTCTCTCTCTCTTCTCTCTCGTTTGTTAAATGGCCTGGCAATAAACACCTATTTACGCGAGCCATTCCTGATAACACTCCTGAATCCATTGGAATGGAATTTTCCACAGCGGGCATAGTTTAACTGAACAGAAAGTTGCATTCCGGTTAGTAATCGGTATTCCGCAAGCTTTTTGGACACTTTTACCTTTGTGACAGGAGCCATTACATGTCTGGTGTGACTGATCGCTTTTCCCCATCCAGTTTCAACCCAGCAGCAGTTTGGGGTTGTAGTGATCTCAGAGAGGGAGTAGTAGTTAGCTGTGACAGGAAGGCCATTTGAAAGCATGGCTGATTTTCCTCCATACTCCCACTTGGGCTGACTAACAGCTTGTTCAGTCAAGGGTTATGAGCCGCAGATGGTTTGAGACAATAAACACAATCAAATATGGGGGTGGAGTTTTTAGAGGCACTATGCCTGAAGCCCTGTCTTCATAGCGATGCACTAACTTCTCAGCGTAACTTCTCATCGTACAACTCGTATCTTAATTATTAATTCTCTTCCTATCTGTTCCTTCTTCATTATTTTCCCCATTGCTTTATTCCTTAGAGAGTGCATTATCTTTGTAACGTTGATTGTTTGTGCCCTCAAGCGATTTAACAGCTCTAGATGACAAATAGCATTATTATTGAACATAAATTACAATTACGTATGCATTTCACCTTTAGCTTTGCGCCTTGTTTAATATTCAAGTGTCGTCTTATGAAATATGGACTTTGACACAAGCGTTTAATTACAGTTGCATTTTTACGTAGAGGAACAGTGTCAGGCACACACTGAGGTGATGCTGATAGCCATAGTGTGTTTATTAAAGATCCATAGTACATTTCCACTGAGGACATTTCCATCATAATTCCCCTGATCCATTCACCCTGACACTAGGGTAAACCACAGTCAAATCAAATCAAATGTTTTTTTTTATATAGCCCTTCGTACATCAGCTGATATCTCCAAGTGCTGTACAGAAACCCAGCCTAAAACCCCAAACAGCGAGCAATGCAGGTGTAGAAGCACGGTGGCTAGGAAAAACTCCCTAGAAAGGCCAAAACCTAGGAAGAAACCTAGAGAGGAACCAGGCTATGTGGGGTGGCTAGTCCTCTTCTGGCTGTGCCGGGTGGAGATTATAACAGAACATGGCCAAGATGTTCAAATGTTCATAAATGACCAGCATGGTCAAATAATAATAATCACAGGCAGAACAGTTGAAACTGGAGCAGCAGCACGTCCAGGTGGACTGGGGACAGCAAGGAGTCATCATGTCAGGTAGTCCTGAGGCACGGTCCTAGGGCTCAGGTCCTCCGAGAGAGAGAAAGAGAGAGAGAAGGAGAGAATTAGAGAGAGCATACTTAAATTCACACAGGACACCAGATAGGACAGGAGAAGTACTCCAGATATAACAAACTGACCCTAGCCCCCCGACACATAAACTACTGCAGCATAAATACTGGAGGCTGAGACAGGAGGGGTCAGGAGACACTGTGGCCCCATCCGAGGACACCCCCGGACAGGGCCAAACAGTAACTTACTGTAATTTCTAACCCTCCATCCTGATCTGGGCCCTGCCCCTTAATATCTAAAGGGTTCAATCAACAATGAGGAGCTACAGAGGAGCAACCAATGACATCTGGGCCTGATTCATTTTGTTTACCCCTTCACCAATCAATAGAGAATGGCACCTAAAGGGTTCAATCAATCACCTAGGTTGAGGCAGAAACTATCTAATAGCACGCATCTGATTGACCTAATAGTCTTCTTTAACCACCATGTTTGCAGTGTTGGTTCTAATATTACAGTACACACACACACACACACACACACACACACACACACACACACACACACACACACACACACACACCTGTCTCTGTGATGTACAGTACAACCAGTCACTATCACCATGGGGCGTTTGTAACTACTCCATGTTTGATGTTTTTGCGGGTTGAGATTACATTAACTGGTAAGACAATGGTAATAGGTGGGGGATGGGGATGTCAAAGAACCAAAATCAGCAGACAGAAACATATGCTACATTGCCCCCATAATCGGATAGTGGGGTGGTAGATGCCTTGTCTCCCTTGTGGCTCAGCTCAGGTGCCTACATAGTACATACACCATAGACATACATCATTTACACACGCACGCACGCACGCACGCACGCACACACACACACACACACACACACACACACACACACACACACACACACACACACACACACACACACACACACACACACACACACACACACACACACACACACACACACACACACACACACACACACACACACAGCGTCAGCTCAGACAGACCCAGCTCATGAGCTCCATCAGCAGCAGATTCATATTTATGTGCATTGAACCAAATCGAATCGCATCGTTCTTTAATCAAACCAAATCGCACTGAATCGTTTCAAACAAAACCTTATCGTTCCTGTATCGGAGCCCAAGTATCTAGATCAGTATCGAATCATCTCCTGGAGTCCTGTCACACTGGCCAAGCTTGGCTGGAGGTCAATTGTGTTCCTAGATGATGTCTAAAAGGGAGTTTCCAATGTATCATCTCTGTTGTCTCCGTGGTGCTCCTTTGTTTTTGCCCTCGTCACTCATCCCAATAGAAAAAAGAGCGTCTGCTAAATGACTTAAATGTAAATGTAAAAAAGGAGGGAAAACAATGTTTCATTTTGCTCATTGAGACAAAGGTTTTGTAAAGTCTCCTGATTAGCTATTGTGAAGGTATCTCCGTCTCAGCACAAACACTGAACACAGTGAAAGGAAAACAAGGGAGTTAGTTTCCAGAGTAATCATCATATTGAAGCAGTCGAACATCTCTGTACTAACATCTCTGTATGAGTACTGCATAGGGAACAGGTACAGTGGTATATATCAGCCCTGGTTCAATGAGACGAGATGGTTGTGACTCAGTAGGAAATGATCTGGCTCTGTAATCACTGAGCTGGTCACCGCTGATTGTCCTCGTAGAAGCAGTACCACATTTCCAATTAGACTTAATCACATTCTTCCCATGCCATCTCTTTCCCAGACTCAATATAACGAATGGGGATAGTTCAATTGATATTGATATTGAAAGTCTTAATGACTTTTAGACTGTTATTACTACAAAGACAATGCAGAGGTGTCCATGGACATTGGTGTTAAAGGTTGTATTTCAGTACAGCTGAAAACCAAAAATAGAGAATCTGAGAATAGAATATTATCATAGAATAGTGAGACACATTTTAATTGGCTGTATGTACAGTGCCTTCGGAAAGTATTCAGACCCCTTGACTTTTTCCACATTTTGTTAGGTTACAGCCTTATTCTAAAATGTACACTACCGTTCAAAAGTTTGGGGTCACTTAGAAATGTCCGTGTTTTTGAAAGAAAAGCACATTTTCTGTCCATTTAAAATAACAACATAAAATTGATCAGAAATACAGTGTAGACCTTGTTCATGTTGTAAATTACTATTGTAGCTGGAAACAGCAGATTTTTTATGGAATATCTACATAGGCGTACAGAGGCCAATTATCAGCAACCATCGCTCCTGTGTTCCAATGGCACGTTGTGTTAGCTAATCCAAGTTTATCATTTTAAAAGGCTAATTGATCATTAGAAAACTCTTTTGCAATTATGTTAGCACAGCTGAAAACTGTTATTCTGATTAAAGAAGCCATAAACCTGGCCTTCTTTAGACTAGTTGAGTATCTGGAGCATCAGCATTTGTGGGTTCGATTACAGGCTTGAAATGGCCAGAACAAATACTTTTTTTGTGAAACTTGTCAGTCTAATTCTTGTTCTTAGAAATGAAGGCTATTCCATGCGAGAAAATACCAATAAACTGAAAATCTCGTACAATGCTGTGTACTACTCCCTTCACAGAACAGCGCAAACTGTCTCTAACCAGAATAGAAAGAGGAGTGGTAGGCCCCGGTGCACAACTGAGCAAGAGGACAAGTCCTCAACTGGCAGCTTCATTAAATAATACCCACAAAACACTAGTCTCAATGTCAAAGGTGAAGAGGCGACTCCAGGTGGTGGTCTTCGAGGCAGAGTTGCAAAGAAAAGGCCATATCTCAGACTGGCCAATAAAAAGAAAAGATTAAAATGGGCAAAATAACACAGACACTGGACAGAGGAACTCTGCCTAGAAGGTCAGCATCCTGGAGTCGCCTCTTCACTTTTTACGTTGAGACGGGTGTTTTGCAGGTAAATTTCCAATCAATTGAATTTTCCACAGGTGGACTCCAATTAAGCTGTAGAAATATCTCAAAGATGATCAATGGAAATAAGATGCACTAAGCAAAATTTCAAGTCTCATAGCAAAGGGTCTGAATACTTATGCAATTAAGGTATTTCTGTTTATTTATTTATTTGTACAAATGTCAAAAAACCTGTTTTTGCTTTGTCATTATGGGGTATTGTGTGTAGATAGTTGAGGACATTTTTATATTTAATCCATTTTAGAATAAGGCTGTAACGTAACAAAATGTGGAAAAAGTCAAGGGGTCTGAATACTTTCTGATGGTACTGTATGTACTGAATATTTACTGTCATAGAATAATGAGTTGATTTTGGTCAGGGACACTCTGAGGTCACATATAGATGTGTTTACTAACAGTACAGGGAGTACAATGCCTTCCCCACTAACATCTGAGTAGCAGAAGGACCACTGTGTGATGAGTGATAGCACCACTAGGCATGTACTGTACAGCTTTCTCTGGATGGTCTCAGTGAAGACTATTAGCCTTTGCACATAACCCTCCCTGGAACCATTCATATAGACCCCGAGGGACCAGATTAAACAAAGCACTGGGGGGAAACCATGGGCCCTCGGCCCCAGGGCCTCTCTTTTTCTGTCACTCCTCCTCTCTCTCTCTCTCTCTCTGTCTCGTTTTCTCTCTTTCGATCACTCTTTTTCTCTCTCGCTCTTTCACTCTCTCCCTCTATCTCTGTCTCTCTCTGTCTCGTTTTCTCTCTCTTTCGATCACTCTTTTTTTCTCTCTCTCTCATTTTCTTTCACTCTTTCTCGCTCTCTCTCTCTCTCTTGCTCTCGCTTGTTTCTATTACACCCCCCTCTCTCTCTCCTTTCTCTCTCCTTTCTCTCTCCCTCACCAAACCTCAAACGGGGCCCAGTAACAGACCAATTTCAGCTCTGCCTGGAGCAAACCAATCCCTTTATTCATGTATCCGGGCATATTCCCGCACAGTGAGATTGCCCCCTTCACACTGAGATGAGTGGGAAGACTCCTCCCCGGTGGGGTGCGATGAACGGCCATGAGCCATGGGTGGCCGGGACGGGGAACATTCACCACTACCTCATTAAAGATGGTTATAGGCTGTTTGTATGCAGGGGCAGACTGGGACAAAAATGTATTCAGTCCTGGCATTTCAGTCACACCAGCCCACATCACCGCTACTTACACACACAAGCAGTAATGCTACTGACACATAATGTAGGCAACTATAGTACAACCTTTACTGTACCAGTGACCGGTGGAACATCGTCCTATTTAACCAGCTCTTGCCAGCTCATTTTAAGACAAATGTAACATGTAAAAACAACACTGGAGTTACAACTCAACAATATAACTGTGCCTCTGTTGCCTCCCTGCTGTGCAGTCTGTCTCTGCATAATCTCTGTCAGTTTGTTTGTCTGTTTGTGATTCTCTTTGTTCGCCTTTGTTGCCACTCTGACTTTGCTTCTGCTTGTGCTCCTCTGTCTTCACTCTGTACGTCTGTCTGTGTCTGTCACTCTGTCTGTCACTCCTAAGTGTTAATTGCTATTACATATACAGCAGAGTCAACATATTAAGGAACTGGAAGTACATCTGTGTCTCTCTGTTTTCCTCCTACTTCCACTGCACATTTATTAGAAGAAGGAAGATTACTGAATAAATGCCTAAAAGATGGCCATTGGCTCATACAGTAATACCGTATGAAAGCCTAACTACTGTACTTATACTGCATATGTAATTGCCTGGCTATCATACATGCCCCCCCCTCCCCCATCCTAAGTGTTAATTACCATGACATATACAGTAATCATACAAAGCCAAAATATAAGAGAGAGAGAGAGAGAGAGAGAGAGAGAGAGAGAGAGAGAGAGAGAGAGAGAGAGGAGAGACTGCCAGTTCCTTCATGTTTTGGCTGTAACCAATAGTTGCATTAAGTAACTGGCAGTCTCTCTCTCTCTCTCTCTCCCTCTCTCTCTCCCTCTCTCTCTCTCCCTCTCTCTCCCTCTCTCCCTCTCTCTCTCCCCCTCTCTCTCTCTCTCTCTCTGAAAGAACGATGCCGAGACTAGTTTATGTGGATGCGGATACATTTCCTGCGATGTGTTCCATTTGACAGTGCCACGCGCTTATGCTTGTCTCTTTCTGCCAAGAAGTGACGGGCCTATCAGTGAATGAAATAAGCGGGAGATAGGTGGGACTTTCCAGCCTTTCCAGCCATATGCAGTGAGGTGGCTATGTAATATAATCTGACACCGGAGTCACTCGTTTCTACAGCTCATAAACTCACTCGCTGGGCTGAGATTCAGAAACAAATAAACATTGATTAAGCAATTAAAATACCCAGTCCCCGAATTGACCTTCATGGTAATACACCAGTGGTTCCCAACCAGGGATACTAGGACCTCTGGGGCTACCTGACCTATCCACAGGGGGTACTTGAAAAGACTCATGAGACCATAGGTCTACTGGTAAAATGCAAATGAGGGGATACTTCAGAGCAAAATTCAGTTTGTGGGACGGTAACCGGAAAAAGTTAGGAACCACTGTAATCCATGATGACTTGTGTTTAGTAAAAAGCACTGTATAAATGTGTGGTAGATGGCTATTGACTTACCAATGTGTTATAAAAGCCAATCAAATAGCGCAAAAGTCATTAAAAAAAACAGGCTCATGGGCTGCCGGCCGTGTCCATTATATGTTTCTGTATTTATATCAATATTTTTTATCCATTTGGACCAGCTCACCATGATCAAATATGGTTTGGTCCTCCGGCATTTGCCAGAATTGCCAGACGACCAATCCGCCCATGTTTGTACACCCTCCTTCCTGTGTCCAACTGGCCGTATGTGTCATGTGAAGTAGAACATGACCATGGGCAGGTTGCAGAGTAGTGTGAACTCCCCTGGGTCTGGGTGAGACGGGGAGTGTATTCTGTCTGACTGTCGTCAGCGGGTGTCCTGTCTGTCTGTGTGATGTGATTTGATCATAACCGGACAAGACCATAGCCGGAGCTCCAAAGAGTCTAAATGGGATGCTATTAAATCCAAAATGGCCCGCTGTGGATAAATGGCCCCCCTCCCTCCCACTGTTTACCATAGAGGGGCATTATCGTAGCAGTCCACCCTGCCTCACATTGTCATATCCAATCATTCACATTTCTGAATGGCACTAAGGCATTCTTAATTAATTAAAAGGCTAATTTAAATTTCCCACTGTTTGGCTTGGTGGAAGACGTTTAGAAATATCAGAGTGGAAAGCTGCTAACGTGCAGACTGTTAAAAGAGAGAGAGGGAGAGGTGGTTAAGCCTCCTTTTCTTATGATTCATTTGTTTAGCGTTAGTGTGCGGATCTATTCAGAAGAGTGACACGTTGAAAACACTCGGGTGGGTTGCCAATGGACATTCATTCCATATCAGGTTTGAGTCTCCTCATCTGGCCCTGCTCTACTGTGCATGGGGATGCCAGGTGTGGAGGTCAATGCTGAGAGCCTGAGGAGGTTAACAGCATCAGTGTGGGAGACTAAAGTCAATGGAGTTTTCTGCTAGTGGTACTGCCCACCCCTGACACGCTGTCCTCCATAAGGGGTGAATAATTGGCCTGTGAGACGTCTCTCACCATGGAGACCCCATCCCCTTGCTCAGTTTAAGACTATGCGATGTGGCCACCAATCTCCAACCTCAGTGTCAGACCCTGTGATGTGGCCCCCAACCATGAACAAAATGCAATGCTTCTATTTCTCATCTCTTTCCCCCTCCTCTCTTCCCAAACGAGGGAGTCTAAGCAACGTTAGTCAGCTCTCATCAGGCATACACTTTTAGAAAAAAATAGATCCAAAGGGGTACTTTGCAGAGGGACAGGGTTCTACCAAGAACCGTTTTACTCAGAAGAATCCTTTTTGGAAGTTAGGGTCCTTAGATGATTCTTTGGAAGGCAAGAAGGATTCTTTGGAAGGCAAGAATGATTCTACATAGAACCATATATAATATTTCCCAGCATGCTCTATTGCATGGAGATTTTCAGAATAGTTTGTTTTACTGTAATTTGTGTTTGTGCAAGTACATTGATAGGTAGATTTTCATTTTATGATTTATGATAGGTTGATTTTCATTTATAACATACAGTTTTCTAAACTAATCAAATCTGTTAGTAACTGTATTTATTGCACCCGTTACTGAGATGGTTTTTCCAGTTTAGATGGTTGAGGTAGTCTCAGTTCAATCTTACCTACCTGTGATGTCTGCTTCCAATTTACACTCTCAAACACATAGATCCCCTGAACGCAGCTCACGCTCCAGATCCCAATCACCTGAATTCTGATCACCTGTACACACACCTGTATGTCATTATCACACACTATTTAGTTCAGATGTTTGCACCCCATCATTGCGAGGTATTGTTTGTTTTGTGACAGACTTCTAGTCGGAGCTATGTTTTTCCCGTAATTTAATCCTCCTGTGTATGATAGTTTTTGCCTGCCTCACTAACATTTACATTACATTTTACATTTAAGTCATTTAGCAGACGCTCTTATCCAGAGCGACTTACAAATTGGTGAATTCACCTTCTGACATCCAGTGGAACAGCCACTTTACAATAGTGCATCTAAATCATTAAGGGGGGGTGGTGAGAAGGATTACTTATCCTATCCTAGGTATTCCTTGAAGAGGTGGGGTTTCAGGTGTCTCCGGAAGGTGGTGATTGACTCCGCTGTCCTGGCGTCGTGAGGGAGTTTGTTCCACCATTGGGGGGCCAGAGCAGCGAACAGTTTTGACTGGGCTGAGCGGGAACTGTACTTCCTCAATGGTAGGGAGGCGAGCAGGCCAGAGGTGGATGAACGCAGTGCCCTTGCTTGGGTGTAGGGCCTGATCAGAGCCTGGAGGTACTGCGGTGCCGTTCCCCTCACAGCTCCGTAGGCAAGCACCATGGTCTTGTAGCGGATGCGAGCTTCAACTGGAAGCCAGTGGAGAGAGCGGAGGAGCGGGGTGACGTGAGAGAACTTGGGAAGGTTGAACACCAGACGGGCTGCGGCGTTCTGGATGAGTTGTAGGGGTTTAATGGCACAGGCAGGGAGCCCAGCCAACAGCGAGTTGCAGTAATCCAGACGGGAGATGACAAGTGCCTGGATTAGGACCTGCGCCGCTTCCTAACGAATGCCTTTTGCCTATTCCCTGCATGTACCTTGGTCTATTGGATTTCCTGTTATCAACCTATTGCCTCATCTCCCGGATGACGTTTCTATCCTTTTCCCTACCTGTTCTGTTGCCTTGTTGGACCCCCCTGTGTATGACCTTCTACCTGCCCCTAAACCCAGCTACCTGCCTCCTCCTGTGGTCCTTTGCAATAAATACCTGCTGCGCCCTGCACTTGAAACCAGCTCTGTCTCACATCGTGTTCAATATGCTACCGTGGCAGTTATTCTGAATGCAGGTTGCCGGTGATTAACAATTCCACTTGTTGGTTATCGTAACTCTGGCTGGTTTCCAATAAGAATTATACATCACTTTGCAAACCAGCATAATGTGACTTGTAGGCCTGATGTTTTAAAATGGCGCCGGAAGAAATGGTAGCAGTTTTACGGGCGCCCAACCAATTGTGTTATTACATGTTTTTTTCTCGTTATTTGTAACTTATTTTGTACATAATGTTTCTGCAACCGTATCTTATGGCAAAAAAAGAGCTTCTGGATATCAGGACATTAATCACTCACCTCGGATTAGAAAAATATTTTTTCTACAACAAGGAGGGCGCACAGAACATTCGCCAAACACCCCACAGGGCCGACATCCCCATTATTTGCAAGAGGAAACGACACAGGTACAGAGGACAAATAGCCAGATATCTTGTCAGGACCCGGAGAAGGCGAGTGGGAAAGCTGCCGTTATCGTCAATACTACTCGCCAACGTGCAATCATTGGACAATAAATTAGACGAGGTACGATCACGAATATCTTACCAATGGGACATCAAAAACTGTAATATCCTATGTTTCACGGAATCGTGGCTGAATGATGACATGGATATTCAGCTAGAGAGATATATGCTGCACCGGCCAGATAGAACAGCACATTAAGACGAGGGGGGGCGGGGGTCTGTGCATATTTGTAAACAACAGCTGGTGCACGAAATCTCTAGATTTTGCTCGGGTGAAGTAGAGTATATTGTGATAAATTGCAGGCCACACTACTTGCCTAGAGAGTTTTCAGCTATACTTTTCATGGCTGTTTATTTACCACCACAGACAGATGCTGGCACTAAAACCGCACTCAGTCAGCTGTATAAGGAAATAAGCAGAGGAGGCGCTCCTAGTAGCCGGAGACTTTAATGCAGGGAAACTGAAAGCAGTCTTACCAAATTTCGATCAACATGTTAAATGTGCAACCAGAGGGAAAGAATTATAGATCCCTTGTACTCCACACACAGAGATGCATACAAAGCTCTCCCTCACCCTCCATTTGGTAAATCTGACCATAACTCTATCCTCCTGATTCGCTTACAAGCAAAAATTAAAGCAGGAAGCACCAGTGACTCGGCCTATAAAAAAGTGGTCAGATTAAGCAGATGCTAAACTACAGGACTGTTTTGCTATCACAGACTGGAACATGTTCTGGGATTCTTCTGATGGCATTGAGGAGTACACCACATCAGTCACTGGCTTTATCAATAAGTGCATCGAGGACGTCATCCCCACAGTGACTGTACGTACATACCCCAACCAGAAGCCATGGATTACAGGCAACATTTGCACTGAGCTAAAGGGTAGAGCTGCCGCTTTCAAGGTCCGGGACTCTAACCCGGAAGCTTACAAGAAATTCTGCTATGCCCTGCGACGAACATCAAACAGGCAAAGCGTCAATACAGGGTGAAGATTGAATCACACTACACCGGCTCCGATGCTCGTCTTATGTGGCAGGGCTTGCAAACTATTACAGACTACAAAGGGAAGCACAGCCGCGAGCTGCCCAGTGACACGAGCCTACCAGACGAGCTAAATCACTTCTATGCTCGCTTCGAGGCAAGCAACACCAAGGTATGCAAGAGAGCATCAGCTGTTCCGGACGACTGTGTGATCACGCTCTCCGTAGCCGACGTGAGTATGACCATTAAACAGGTCAACATACACAAGGCTGCAGGGCCAGATGGATTACCAGGACGTGTGCTCCGGGCATGTGCTGACCAACTGGCAGGCGTCTTCACTGACATTTTCAACATGTCTCTGATTGAGTCTGTAATACCAACATGTTTCAAGCAGACCACCATAGTCCCTGTGCCCAAGAACACAAAGGCAACCTGCCTAAATGACTACAGACCCGTAGCACTCACGTCCATAGCCATGGAGTGCTTTGAAAGGCTGGTAATGGCTCACATCAACACCATTATCCCAGAAACCCTAGACTGATTCCAATTTGCATACCGCCCTAACAGATCCACAGATGATGCCATCTCTATTGCACTCCACACTGCCCTTTCCCACCTGGACAAAAGGAACACTTATATGAAAATGCTATTCATTAACTACAGCTCAGCGTTCAACACCATAGTACCCTCAAAACTCATCACTAAGCTAAGGATCCTGGGACTAAACACCTCCCTCTGCAACTGGATCCTGGACTTCCTGACGGGTTGCCCCCAGGTGGTGAGGGTAGGTAGCAACACATCTGCCATGCTGATCTTCAACACTGGAGCTCCCCAGGGGTGCGTGCTCAGTCCCCTCCTGTACTCCCTGTTCACCCATGACTGCATGGCCAGGCACGACTCCAACATCATCATTAATTTTGCAGATGACACAACAGTGGTAGGCCTGATCACCGACAACAACGAGACAGCCTATAGGGAAGAGGTCAGAGACCTGGCTAGGTGGTGCCAGAATAACAACCAATCCCTCAACGTAACCAAGACTAAAGAGATGATTGTGGACTACAGGAAAAGGAGGCCTGAGCACGCCCCCATTCTCATCGACGGGGCTGTAATGGAGCAAGTTGAGAGCTTCAAGTTCCTTGGTGTCCACATCAACAACAAACTAGAATGGTCCAAACACACCAAGACAGTTGTGAAGAGGGCACGACAAAGCCTATTCTCCTCAGGAAACTAAAAAGATTTGGCATGGGTCCTGAGATCCTCAAAAGGTTCTACAGCTGCAACATCAAGAGCATGGCCGCATGGCACTACAGAGGGTGGTGCGTATAGCCCAGTACATCACTAGGGCTAAGCTGCCTGCCATCCAGGACCTCTACACCAGGCGGTGTCAGAGGAAGGCCCTAAAAATTGTCAAAGACCCCAGCCACTCCAGTCACAGACTGTTCTCTCTACTACCGCATGGCAAGAGGTACCGGAGTGCCAAGTCTAGGACAAAAAGGCTTCTCAACAGTTTTTACCCCCAAGCCATAAGACTCCTGAACAGGTAATCAAATGGCTACCCAGACTATTTGCATTGTGTGCCCAGCCAACCCCTCTTTTTACGCTGCTGCTACTCTCTGTTTATCTTATATGCATAGTCACTTTAACTATACATTCAGGTACATACTACCTCAATTAGGCCTGAACAACCAGTGCTCCAGCACATTGGCCAACCGGGCTATCTGCATTGTGTCCTGCCACCCAACTCCTCTTCTACACTACTGCTACTCTCTGTTCATCATATACGCAAAGTCACTTTAACCATATCTACATGTACATACTACCTCAATCAGCCTGACTAAACAGTGTCTGTATATAGTCTCGCTACTTTTATAGCCTTGATTCTGTATTTTTATTTTATTTTTTATTTCACCTTTATTTAACCAGGTAGGCTAGTTGAGAACAAGTTCTCATTTGCAACTGCGACCTGGCCAAGATAAAGCATAGCAGTGTGAACAGACAACACAGAGTTACACATGGAGTAAACAATTAACAAGTCAATAATACAGTAGAAAAAAGGGGAGTCTATATACATTGTGTGCAAAAGGCATGAGGAGGTAGGCGAATAATGACGATTTTGCAGATTAGCACTGGAGTGATAAATGATCAGATGGTCATGTACAGGTAGAGATACTGGTGTGCAAAAGAGCAGAAAAATAAATAAATAAAAACAGTGTGGGGATGAGGTAGGTGAAAATGGGTGGGCTATTTACCAATAGACTATGTACAGCTGCAGCAATCGGTTAGCTGCTCAGATAGCACATGTTTGAAGTTGGTAAGGGAGATAAAAGTCTCCAAATTCAGGGATTTTTGCAATTCGTTCCAGTCACAGGCAGCAGAGTACTGGAACGAAAGGCAGCCAAATGAGGTGTTGGCTTTAGGGATGATCAGTGAGATACACCTGCTGGAGCGCGTGCTACGGATGGGTGTTGCCATCGTGACCAGTGAACTGAGATAAGGCGGAGCTTTACCTAGCATGGACTTGTAGATGACCTGGAGCCAGTGGGTCTGGCGACGAATATGTAGCGAGGGCCAGCCGACTAGAGCATACAAGTCGCAGTGGTGGGTGGTATAAGGTGCTTTAGTGACAAAACGGATTGCACTGCATCCAGTTTGCTGAGTAGAGTGTTGGAAGCAATTTTGTAGATGACATCGCCGAAGTCGAGGATCGGTAGGATAGTCAGTTTTACTAGGGTAAGTTTGGCGGCGTGAGTGAAGGAGGCTTTGTTGCGGAATAGAAAGCCGACTCTTGATTTGATTTTCGATTGGAGATGTTTGATATGAGTCTGGAAGGAGAGTTTACAGTCTAGCCAGACACCTAGGTACTTATAGGTGTCCACATATTCAAGGTCAGAACCATCCAGGGTGGTGATGCTCGTCGGGCATGCGGGTGCAGGCAGCGATCGGTTGAAAAGCATGCATTTGGTTTTACTAGCGTTTAAGAGCAGTTGGAGGCCACGGAAGGAGTGTTGTATGGCATTGAAGCTCGTTTGGAGGTTAGATAGCACAGTGTCCAAGGACGGGCCGGAAGTATATAGAATGGTGTTGTCTGCGTAGAGGTGGATCAGGCAATCGCCCGCAGCAAGAGCAACATCATTGATATAAACAGAGAAAAGAGTCGGCCCGAGAATTGAACCCTGTGGCACCCCCATAGAGACTGCCAGAGGACCGGACAGCATGCCCTCCGATTTGACACACTGAACTCTGTCTGCAAAGTAATTGGTGAACCAGGCAAGGCAGTCATCCGAAAAACCGAGGCTACTGAGTCTGCCGATAAGAATATGGTGATTGACAGAGTCGAAAGCCTTGGCAAGGTCGATGAAGACGGCTGCACAGTACTGTCTTTTATCGATGGCTGTTATGATATCGTTTAGTACCTTGAGTGTGGCTGAGGTGCACCCGTGACCGGCTCGGAAACCAGATTGCACAGCGGAGAAGGTACGGTGGGATTCGAGATGGTCAGAGACCTGTTTGTTGACTTGGCTTTCGAAGACCTTAGATAGGCAGGGCAGGATGGATATAGGTCTGTAACAGTTTGGGTCCCGGGTGTCTCCCCCTTTGAAGAGGGGGATGACTGCGGCAGCTTTCCAATCCTTGGGGATCTCCGACGATATGAAAGAGAGGTTGAACAGGCTGGTAATAGGGGTTGCGACAATGGCGGCGGATAGTTTCAGAAATAGAGGGTCCAGTTTGTCAAGCCCAGCTGATTTGTACGGGTCCAGGTTTTGCAGCTCTTTCAGAACATCTGCTATCTGGATTTGGGTAAAGGAGAACCTGGAAGGGCGAGAAACTGCGGTGGGGGCAGAGCTGTTGGCCGAGGTTGGAGTAGCCAGGCGGAAGGCATAGCCAGTCGTTGAGAAATGCTTGTTGAAGTTTTCGATAATCATGGATTTATCGGTGGTGACCATGTTACCTAGCCTCAGTGCAGTGGGCAGCTGGGAGGAGGTGCTCTTGTTCTCCATGGACTTCACAGTGTCCCAGAACTTTTTGGAGTTGGAGCTACAGGATGCAAACTTCTGCCTAAAGAAGCTGGCCTTAGCTTTCCTGACTGACTGCGTGTATTGGTTCCTGACTTCCCTGAACAGTTGCATATCGCGGGGACTATTCGATGCTATTGCAGTCCGCCACAGGATGTTTTGTGCTGGTCGAGGGCAGTCAGGTCTGGAGTGAACCAAGGGCTGTATCTGTTCTTGGTTCTGCATTTTTTAAACGGAGCATGCTAATCTAAAATGGTGAGGAATTTACTTTTAAAGAATGACCAGGCATCCTCAACTGACGGGATGAGGTCAATGTCCTTCCAGGATACCCGGGCCAGGTCGATTAGGAAGGCCTGCTCACAGAAGTGTTTTAGGGAGTGTTTGACAGTGATGAGGGGTGGTCGTTTGACTGCGGCTCCGTAGCGGATACAGGCAATGAGGCAGTGATCGCTGAGATCCTGGTTGAAGGCGGCGGAGGTGTATTTGGAGGGCCAGTTGGTCAGGATGACGTCTATGAGGGTGCCCTTGTTTACAGATGTAGGGTTGTATCTGTTGGGTTCCTTGATGATTTGTGTGAGATTGAGGGCATCTAGCTTAGATTGTAGGACTGCCGGGGTGTTAAGCATATCCCAGTTTAGGTCACCTAAAAGAACAAACTCTGAAGCTAGATGGGTTGTGATCAATTCACAAATGGTGTCCAGGGCACAGCTGGGAGCTGAGGGGGGTCGGAAGCAGGCGGCAACAGTGAGAGACTTATTTCTGGAGAGAGTAATTTTCAAAATTAGTAGTTCGAACTGTTTGGGTATGGACCTGGAAAGTATGACATTACTTTGCGGGCTATCTCTGCAGTAGACTGCAACTCCTTCCCCTATGGCAGTTCTATCTTGACGGAAGATGTTATAGTTGGGTATGGAAATCTCTGAATTTTTGGTGGCCTTCCTGAGCCAGGACTCAGACATGGCAAGGACATAAGGGTTAGCAGAGTGTGCTAAAGCAGTGAGTAAAACAAACTTAGGGAGGATATAGTCTGTCTTTTTACTGTTGTTTTATTTCTTTACTCACCTATTGTTCACCTAATACATTTTTTGCACTATTGGTTAGAGCCTGTGAGTGAGCATTTCACTGTAAGATCTACTCCTGTTGTATTCGGCGCACATGAGAAATAAACTTTGATTTGATGTGGCCTGTTAACCAGGAGATTCCTAACACACGGCTGTCTTAGGTTATAACTAGGCCCTCAAAGAAAGACCTTATGATATATGTAATGTATTGTCATAAATTATTGCATTTTAAAGGCTAATAAGGCTGCTGGAACCGTTCATAAAGGGTTCTAAGAAGAACCCGCCAAAAATAAAAGGGTTCTCAGTAGAACCCCTCATAGATAATTCTAAGAAGAACCTAGATGAAATTCATTGACTGTATATGGTTACTCCTAGAACCCTTCATTGAGGGTTCAGGTGTAACAATATACAGGGGGTACTTTGAAGAACACTGTATAGAGGGTTCTATATAGACCATCAAAAAAGGTTATCCTATGGCAACAACCCAAAGAACCCTGTATGGCTCTACTTAGCAACTTTTTTTCTAAGAGTGTAGTATTGGTCATCAACATGATGAAAGCCTTCATTGCCAAATAGACATTCTGCATCTGTATGAGCAAAAGCTTGATTCGACACCCATGCTTGAAATTAAGGCTTGATAGAGCTGCTTAGCGAGGCGATCCAGAGCAGTAAATCGGGAAGACTACTACTGAAACTTAAGCGGCCATGACAAAGTGGCTTATAGGAGAGGAGTTTAGGAGCCCTCTTAGAATGAAGACATCCAGTAAAAGTGGATGTGTTGGAGCCTAGGTTTGAGCCACTGTGGCATACTGTAGCCTAGGGATCATCAAGTTGACCGCAAGAAGACAAAAACATATCATATTTTACTAAAACATCATTTCAAGCCTTGAAAAACCCAGCAGCGTTGCAGTTCTTGACACAAACCAGTGCGCCTGGCACCTACTACCATACCCCGTCCCAAAGGTGCTTAAATCATTTGTCTTGCCCATTCCCCCTCTGAATGGCACACATGCATTACACAATCCATGTCTCAATTGTTTTAAGGCTTAAAAATAATTATTTAACCTGTCTCCTCCCCTTCATCTATACTGATTGATGAACGGGAAAGAAAGACATTTCACTGTACTTGTGCATGTGACTTTAAAAAGCTTGAAACTTGATTGAAGTTGTTGTGTCTTTGGCTATGCCGGATTAAGTGAAATGACATGCTATTCTATAAAATAATTTCTCTGTAATTAACATTACCTGATTGAGCTAATCAGGTAGATAATTAACTAGAAAGTCGGGGCACCACAAAATAATGTTTATAGTGCTGTTATCTTCCGAATAAACTCTTAAAGACCTGGTAATCTTTTACATCAATAGCAGTCAATATTTAATCGTCACCTTGTTAAGTCTCATCTAAAAGTTGTAAATTCTTGCTTATCTTCACGAACCCTGGCTAACAAGTTGAATCAGCAATACAAAATGGGTTTAATTATTTATTTACTAAATACCTAACTAATCACACAGAATTACATATACACAGAATGAATCATACATTGATTACAAATGATGTCATAAAGTAAACGTCCCTAGCGGACGAAACAGATATGACGGCTGGTTACACAAAGAGAGGGGGTTGGGTTTGAATGAAAGAGCGGGAAGACTGAGGAACAAAGGGAGAAGCTATGTATCTATCGGGCCGTAGGCAGCTATGCTATTGTAAATACAATATCTTATGTATTCTAAATAACCACCCATTTAAAAAAGGAAAATGCAATAAATATTTACTCTGAGCTGCGCTTCGGTAGGTTGGTCATAGATGCTGGCCGTGTTGCTCAACAAAGATCTTCCTTGTCCTCTGAAGAATGTCTCTGGTTGTAAAGTGGATACTTGGTAGTATTGTGTTGTTTGTTAGAACAGTTCCTTTGTCCGTCCTTTCCTAGCCCACGTTTACAGCTGCTGTTGCTAACTCAACGGCTAGGATGTCACACTTCTTTAGTGAATAAGAGTTCAAAGTTCATACCATTCTCAACCAAAGCTCACGCTGAGGTTGATTTAGTTCTGTGGTTGACATGTTAGTCCTTTTAACGTATGGATCGTCGTCCTGTCGTCCTCGGAACAGCTTATTATCTAAAACCTTTTAACATATGACTGTCGCCCTAACGTCCTTGGAACAGAAAGTTACATTTTCGTCAAGGGCTTTATATAGGAGGAGAGAGAAGGGAGTGTTTGATAGTTTATAACCAATGTCTGTTCACATGGGCGGGGCCACTGAGTTGAGCATAGTTCACTCATAAAAACCCAATTCTCTCATTTGGAAGCTAAAATTACATTTAATCTTTTCATAAATAGTTTCATATTTAAACGTTTAAATTGCACAACAATTCCATGTGAATCTGATAACTATAATGTGTAGACTTTCCAAAATACAGTTTATGTCATCCTATCATTAGTAATAATGTCTCAGATGACAACTGATCTGTCATCATATTCTTGAAGTACCAACGCATATTTTCAGTTGGTTCGATTACCGAAATGTGTTTCCTTTCCCCACTCTTTTGATTTTATAAGACTCTCTCTGTCAACAAACTTTCCAAGAGTCACTCTGTAGAGTGGGGCGAGAGAAAGGGGGAAAGACATTTATGGTGGTCATACACCTCCCCTCATCAGGCCAACGTCATGACAAAGTTGATTTAACAAGTGACATCAATAAGGGATCATAGCTTTCACCTGGATTCACCTGATCAGTCTGTCATGGAAAGAACAAGTGTTCATAATTTTTTGTACACTCAGTGTACATCGGTATACCATTGATAATGTCTAACTCGACTTCTCTCAAAAACACAGCCTGAACATATCGCTTCCAAGTGATTCTGCAGCTTATCACAGCTATCGATGCACTACAGCCGTAGCTATGCCAGCATTGATGCTGCTCCACCACTGGCTCTGTCACAGCCAAAGCCTGTCATTAACAGTGTTGAGGCAGGGGTGGGAGAGTTGCCTCTGTGTTTGGCCTGAGGTGCCACAGAAGCAGATGTCAAAGTTTGGAACTGTACTCTCTCTCCCAGGGTCTGGCGTTAATGTAATCATGATTATGATCCTGAAGCCAATTAATAGGACCTGTGTCAGGGCCTGTCAAGTAACTGTAGTGGGGCTGAGGAGGGCTGTGTTGTGACTGGGGTGAGGTGGGCGGTGAGCTGGAAGGGAGAGAAAGAGAGAAGGGGAACTGGGAGAGAGAAGGTGAACAAGGGAGCAGTAAGAGAGGGAGAGAGCTGTTACAGCTTATTCAGACATGCAGCCAGGAGAGGATAGAATACATCGCTCAATGTTATTTTTCTGTCCGTTCAGATCAGGGAAGAAGAGGATCTGAGCCAAAGAATATTCATCATGGTGTTATAGACTACAGTATAATAGACATTAGCATCTGCCTGTCTGTATGGAGAGGACCACTGCACTGTCCCACTTTGAAACCCATCTACCAAAACCCATCTTGGTTCTACGTCTCTATCTCGCAATTACAATGTGGAGTATATTATTCAACAGCAATTTCAACCCAAGTCCCGGCTGTGCCTACCCACTGTGCACACATGGTTGAGTCAACATTGTTTCCATGCCATTTCAATGAAATGACGTTGAACTAACGTGGAATAGACGTTGAATTGATGTCTGTGCCCAGTGGGCACAGCCCACTGTTTGATCTAACAATCTGATGGTAATATTTTGGGTTGGTAGTAGTAGCGGTAACTTTAATATTATTTCATGCTTTCAAGGGTGAAAGTAGGTTCCATTGGTTCCCGGTAGAGGGCCGCATGCCGAACCATGGAATTACACATAAAACCCCTATTAATTCAAATGGATCTCTGTGTGCCTAGACCTTGAAGATGTGTCATCTAACTTGTAAAATGTATTACCTTAATCATCTGATGGTCAATCACTTCAAAGGTCTCCTTTACTAGGCTAGCCGTTCACGATCATCCACTCGCAACATTTAGTATGTCCAGCCTCCAAACAGGAGGAAAAGAGAATTTATGCGTCCACTGCTGTCGGTGTTCGCCACTCATCTCTGCCTTGGCAAAATGTCAGTGTTCTTGTCTAACCACATGGCATTTAGGAGCGTAGGCTATTACCACCTGTTTTCATGTCCATTTGCAAATTGTTCATGCCTCTGACATGTGGTAATGATAAATAATTGTGTAAAAGCCTACAGTTTTATTGACATTTTGTTTGAATTACTCTGGTAGGCTCATGTTCCACAGGTACGGCGTTTCCACACTAGTTCTTTTCCCAGGACGCCATACCGGCCGACTTACTTTCACCCCTGATGATGTCTACTTTGGCTGTGTTGAATATGTATGGAAAGTACTGAGTACTGCTACTTTTTGTCACGGATGCCATGTCATTTGTCAAATATTTCCCCTCGCTCTCTTTCTTTATCTATGTCTCTCTCTCTCTGTCTCCCTCTTTCTGTCTCCCTTTCTCATGGCTCCCTCTCTCTCCTCCTCCGGAGATTTGTCTAACCTTAGGGCTGTGGTGATAACAACAGCTCGCTTTGCAAATTAGAAAAACCTCCCCCATATGAGAGCATCTAAACTCATATTAATTCAGTGTCAGGGACGCCTGATGGTGCCCGATAAGCAGCTGAACGATTGTCGCTCTCCGCGCTACTTTATTTCAATGTCACCCACAATGTTATCAACCCAGCCGCTGCCACAAACTGTGAGTTTAGAGCTGCACAGTAATGCTCCCATCGGGTTATGACGCCACAGCACTCAACAACAAAAAATACCTTCTTACTGGCATCTGTGTCATCGACTACAGTATGGGCATTATCTCATACCTCTTGACTCAGGGTGTTCAGAAAACTTTAGTGTCCCTGCTTGGAACAAAAGGACAGTCTATATTCGAACATTTATGAAGACGTGAATTTAATGCAATAGCATGATGAGTCTGTGGATTTAATGTGGGTGATGAGGATGTTTGTAATGGGTCCTCATTAAATAGTAGGGGAAACATCATGTAACATCAGGTAACATGTTAGATCCTCAGTATACAGTAGGGGAAACATCATGTAACATCAGGTAACATGTTAGATCCTCAGGAAACAGTAGGATAAACATCATGTAACATCAGGTAACATGTAAGATCATCCGAATACAGTAGAAGAACATCATGTAATGTCAGATCCTCAGTAAACAGTAGGAGAAACATCATGTAACATCAGGTAACATATCAGATCCTCAGTAAACAGTAGGAGAAACATCATGTAACATCAGGTAACATATCAGATCCTCAGTAAACAGTAGGCGAAACATCATGTAACATCAGCTAACGTTAGATCCTCAGTACACAGTAGGAGAACATCATGTAATGTCAGATCCTCAGTAAACAGTAGGAGAAACATCATGTAACATCAGGTAACATGTTAGATCCCCAGTATACAGTAGGAGAAACATCATGTTACATCAGGTAACATGTAAGATCATCTGAATAAACATTAGGTAACGATAGATCCTCAGTATACAGTAGGAGAAACATCATGTAATGTTAGATCCTCAGTAACATGTTAGATCCTCAGTATATGGTAAGAGAAACATCATTTAACATATTAGATCCTCAGTATACAGTAGGAGAAACATCATATAGCATGTCAGATCCTCAGAATACAGTAGAATAAACATCAGGTAACATGTTAGATCCTCACTATACAGTAGGAGAACATCATGTAATGTCAGATCCTCAGTAAACAGTAGGAGAAACATCATGTAACATCAGGTAACATGTTAGATCCTCAGGAAACAGTAGGAGAAACATCATGTAGCATCAGGGAACATATTAGATCCTCAGGAAACAGTAGGAGAAACATCATGTAACATCAGGTAACATGTTAGATCCTCAGTAAACAGTAGGAGAAACATCATGTAACATCAGGTAACATGTTAGATCCTCAGTATACAGTAGGAGAAATGTCATGTAATGTTAGATCCTCAGTAACATGTTAGATCCTCAGTATATGGTAAGAGAAACATCATTTAACATATTAGATCCTCAGTATACAGTAGGAGAAACATCATATAGCATGTCAGATCCTCAGAATACAGTAGAATAAACATCAGGTAACATGTTAGATCCTCAGTATACAGTAGGAGAAACATCATGTAACATCAGGTAACATGTAAGATCATCAGTAGGAGAAACATTAGGAATAGAGTAGGTAGGATAAACATAATGTAACATGTAACATGTAAGATCCTCCAGTAGGAGAACATCAAACAGATCCTCAGGCGAAACATCATGTAACATCAGGTAACATGTTAGATCTTCAGGAAACAGTAGGAGAAACATCATGTAACATCAGGTAACATGTTAGATCTTCAGGAAACAGTAGGAGAAACATCATGTAGCATCAGGGAACATATTAGATCCTCAGTATACAGTAGGAGAAACATCATGTTACATCAGGTAACATGTTAGATCCTCAGTATACAGTAGGAGAAACATCATGTAAAATCAGGTAACATGTTAGATCCTCAGTACACAGTAGGAGAACATCATGTAATGTCAGATCCTCAGTAAACAGTAGGCGAAACATCATGTAACATCAGGTAACATGTAAGATCTTCCGAATACAGTAGGAGAACATCATGTAACATCAGGTAACATGTTAGATCCTCAGGAAACAGTAGGAGAAACATCATGTAGCATCAGGTAACATGTTAGATCCTCCGTATACAGTAGGAGAAACATCATGTAACATCAGGTAACATGTAAGATCATCCGTATACAGTAGGAGAAACATCATGTAACATCAGGTAACATGTAAGATCATCCGAATACAGTAGGAGAACATCATGTAATGTCAGATTCTCAGTAAACAGTAGGAGAAACATCATGTAACATCAGGTAACATGTTAGATCCTCAGGAAACAGTAGGAGAAACATCATGTAGCATCAGGTAACATGTTAGATCCTCAGAAAACAGTAGGAGTAACATCATGTAACATCAGGTAACATGTTAGATCCTCAGTATACAGTAGGAGAAACATCATGTTACATCAGGTAACATGTTAGATCATCAGAAACAGTAGGAGAAACATCATTTAACATATTAGATCCTCAGTATACAGTAACATGTCAGAGAATAAATGTCAACATGTTAATGTTAGGAGAAACATCATGTAACATCAGGTAACATGTTAGATCCTCAGTATACAGTAGGAGAAACATCATTTAACATATTAGATCCTCAGTATACAGTAGGAGAAACATCAGGTAACATGTCAGATCCTCAGAATACAGTAGAATAAACATCAGGTAACATGTTAGATCCTCAGTATACAGTAGGAGAAACATCATGTAACATCAGGTAACATGTTAGATCCTCAGTATACAGTAGGAGAAACATCAGGTAACATGTTAGATTCTCAGTATACAGTAGGAGAAACATCATGTAACATCAGGTAACATGTTAGATCCTCAGTATACAGTAGGAGAAACATCATGTAGCATCAGGTAACATGTTAGATCCTCAGTAACAGTAGGAGAAACATCATGTAACATCAGGTAACATGTTAGATCCTCAGTATACAGTAGGAGAAACATCATGTTACATCAGGTAACATGTAAGATCATCAGAATACAGTAGAATAGACATTAGGTAACGATAGATCCTCAGTATACAGTAGGAGAAATGTCATGTAATGTTAGATCCTCAGTAACATGTTAGATCCATCAGGTAACATGTCAGATGGAATACAGTAGAGAAACATCATTAACATCAGGTAACATATTAGATCCTCAGTATACAGTAGGAGAAACATCATAACATGTCAGATCCTCAGAATACAGTAGAATAAACATCAGGTAACATGTTAGATCCTCCGTATACAGTAGGAGAAACATCATGTAACATCAGGTAACATGTAAGATCATCAGAATACAGTAGGAGAAACATTAGGTAACGATAGATCCTCCGTATACAGTAGGAGAAACATAATGTAACATCAGGTAACATGTAAGATCATCCGAATACAGTAGGAGAACATCATGTAATGTCAGATCCTCAGTAAACAGTAGGTGAAACATCATATAACATCAGGTAACATGTTAGATCCTCAGTATACAGTAGGAGAAACATCATTTAACATATTAGATCCTCAGTATACAGTAGGAGAAACATCAGGTAACATGTCAGATCCTCAGAATACAGTAGGAGAAACATCATGTAACATCAGGTAACATGTTAGATCCTCAGTATACAGTAGGAGAAACATCAGGTAACATGTTAGATCCTCAGTATACAGTAGAATAAACATCAGGTAACATGTTAGATCCTCAGAATACAGTAGAATAAACATCAGGTAACATGTTAGATCCTCAGTATACAGTAGGAGAAACATCATGTAACATCAGGTAACATGTTAGATCCTCAGTATACAGTAGGAGAAACATCATGTAACATCAGGTAACATGTCAGATCCTCAGAATACAGTAGGAGAAACATCATGTAACATCAGGTAACATGTTAGATCCTCAGTATACAGTAGGAGAAACATCATGTAACATCAGGTAACATGTCAGATCCTCAGAATACAGTAGGAGAAACATCATGTAACATCAGGTAACATATTAGATCCTCAGTATCAGTAGGAGAAACATATACAGTAGATCCTCAGAGAAACATCATGTAACATCAGGTAACATGTCAGATCCTCAGAATACAGTAGTAGAAACATCATGTAACATCAGGTAACATATTAGATCCTCAGTATACAGTAGAAGAAACATCAGGTAACATGTCAGATCCTCAGAATACAGTAGAATAAACATCAGGTAACATGTTAGATCCTCAGTATACAGTAGGAGAAACATCATGTAACATCAGGTAACATGTTAGATCCTCAGTATACAGTAGGAGAAACATCATGTAACATCAGGTAACATGTTAGATCCTCAGTATACAGTAGGAGAAACATCATTTAACATATTAGATCCTCAGTATACAGTAGGAGAAACATCAGGTAACATGTTAGATCCTGAGTATACAGTAGGAGAAACATCATGTAACATCAGGTAACATGTTAGATCCTCAGTATACAGTCGAAGAAACATCATGTAACATGTTTGGATAATGGGAGGAAGAGAGAGGGAGATTGAGAGAAAGAGAGAGGATGATTGAGATAGAGATAGGGAGATTGAGAGAAAGGGAGAGTGAGATTGAGAGAAAGAGAGAGGAGGATTGAGATAGAGATAGGGAGATTGAGAGAAAGGGAGAGGGAGATTGAGAGAAAGAGACAGAGAAAGAGAGAAAGTGGTTGAGAGAGGGGGGGTTTGAGAGAAGGAGATTGAGGAGATTGAGAGAGAGAGGGAAATAGAGGGAGTGAGTTAGGGATAGAAAGAGAGGGTAAGGCGAAGACAGATGCAGGTAGACATTGAGTGAATGAGTGCCACACCGGCTGATAAGAGGAACGTTGAATCCACAGGCAGTCCAGCAGCACACTGCATCAGTCCTGACATGTGCCCATAAACATCAGGGGACTGGAGAGAGAGGAATGCCAATGACCAATCCAGCCATCTTCCTGTCACCTTCTGTTCCTTTCTTATACCGTACCTTCCCCCATGTCTTTCACCTTCTTTACCTTTATCTCCTTGCTTATATTATCTTGTCCCTTTCTCCCCCTTCTCTCCCTCCCGCTGCCTCTCTCCCTCCTTCCGTCCCTCATTGCTAATCTAACCCATCCCTCATGAGAAAGCCCACCACAAAATGTCAGATCAGTGACACATTTGAGGATCAGATCAGGGTGTTATTTGTCATCACCTAATAAACCCCTTCACGCTGAGGCTCTGTTGGTGATGGGTGGACAGGCTGTCAAAGGCATGCAGAGTGACAGGACAGCTGTATGACGCTCACAGTTTCCATGAGGGAAATGATGCGGCGCCGTGGAGGAAGTAAGGTGGGGGGAAGGCGGGGCATATGTTTGGGAGGTCTGGTGGGGGATGGACGTCAATTCAGAATGGCAGTCCGTCAAGCCAGCCTCTTCATAAGTGTCAATTAGAATCAGGGACCGTGGGATGATAGGAAAAAAGCAATGTCCCTCTAAATGTATATCTAACGGCCTTGGAAAGATGATGTTTAACAACCCTGCTCAGACACGTAGGCATGCACACACACACACACACACGGTGTGCGTGTGTGTGTGTGTAGGTGAGGCAGGGAGCTTAGAGGGGTGTCTGTTTGTGAGCAAAATCAACAGCTTGTATGACATCTCTCTTGACACGGGCACCACGGAAAATGACAAACACACTGTCAACAAGTTCTCGCCACCGGTGGCCAGGCAGGCCATGTCTCAAAGTAACTTTTGGGGAACCGTTCGTTCCACCTGGCGCCTGATTTGTAGCCAATGGAACAATGTGATGTTGGTGACTTTCTGTAAACGCCCGATTGGTTGACCGTATCCATGACTGGGTACAGTACCATGGGTGTGGAGTTTCTGTCCTGCGTCACTGCTTGCGTAAGCCGAAGTCAGACAGTGTGAGAACTGGGAATAGGGAATGTCTCTTGGCGGCAGATCAGCTCCGATTCAATGCATTTAGACCTCAGGGCTTAGGAACTGGGCCCGTATCCACACAGCATCTCACAGTAGGAGTTCTGATCTAGAATATGTCCATATAATATTTTTCATTATGATCGAAAAGGCTAAACTGATCATAGATCAGCAGTCCTACTCTGAAATGCTTTGTGGATACTTGCCCTGACCTGACTACTACTAACAAGTCTGAAATCACCCAATGGTGTGTGCGTGCGTGTGTGCGTGCAGGAAGGACGTGTTCCTCTCACAAATGCAACAGTGTTGAGTTTCTTATACAATGCCTGAGTTGGTGTTTGGGTCATTGGGTTCCCTCTACCTTCAAGTCTGTTTGATCACCGTGTTTTATCATGTAACATGTTCTTCCTGATCTTTGCTAGACCTTGTCACTTGTGATCTCTGTGGCTGAGCCTTGTGGGAGTCTGGGTACGGCGGGGGAAGTGAGAGGGAGGGAGAAGAGGAGGGAATTACGTTAGCTATTGCTTCCCTCTCTGTTTCTTCTCTCTCTGTCTCTCTTTTTTCTCTTTCTGTGTGAAGTAATACTTCACATCCAGATTCAGTCACTTCCGTCCACCTGCAAAAATAAAACATAACTTGACAGGAGGAATCTCTCTGCACAGAAAAAAATACAGTTTTTACATTACTGTAGTCAAAAAAAAGGGTCAGAACAAAAGTTTGATCAACGATCAAAATCTAAAATCCTCCTCCAGGTCATGCCCTCTCAGACACCCCATGAAGTCCATCACGCCTGCCCACCCTCTCAAACCTCCGGCTGGAACTCCCCCAGAGGGGTCAGTCTAACTCCTTGACCATTAGAGTCCTGTCAATATCTCCCCACTTCTCTTCTATTCTCTCACCGTGTCACGCCTCCAATGGTCTTCGGTCGCCGGGCAGATTTCCCAGTGGGGTGCAGTGTTCTCAGCCCGGGCAGTGTTCTGAGCAAATAGCCCCCTCTTGACCGCATGACTCACCTGTCTGCATGCAGTCCCTTACCCCATGTCCCTCTCCCCTCCCTTCCTCCCACATCAGCCTGATTCCAACAGACACTGTTCACCACAGGCAAACACCCCCAGTCGCCTCCTCCCACCGCCCAGCAAGCCTCGAATGCAACCAGGGGTAGTAGGGGGTAGCATTGAGGGGGAGGACAGACTGGGTCTGTCCTGTGTCTCCTATAGAGAGGAGAGTTATTCAGGCTTCCAGACAACTCATCATCTCTTCCTTCTGTTCTATATGAAAGCGTGGTAGCGAGGATGGACAACCCAGAAACAATGGACTGTCATGGTTTTAAAGGCAGAGTGTGAGTAATGGAGCCTAATGGTCCAAAATGAGATAATCCCTGACTGATACACCAGACACACGCTCTAACACTGTTGAGCATTTAGGAGTATTACAGTGCAATACACCATGCTATGTTGCTGTATGGGGCCCTTTTTTCCTGTGAAAGCCCTGTTCGAAAACATACAACTAATGGGTTGGTAGACCACTAGCAGGGAACTGGGAAGGTTTGAAAAAAGTAATCTGTCTGTAGAGAAAGGACATTGGAAAGGTGCGAATCTCCCAGTTCTTAGAGCTCTACTCTCACAGCTAGAGAGGAAGGAAGGTAATGAGACCCTAGTGGTGTTAACTACTAACATCACTGCTGCTCTGTGACTGAGCTCAGCACAGGCAGATTTGTGCAAGCTGGAGTGGTCTTATCATTAGCCAATTCGCCCTGGAAACCTCCAGATTGGCCCAGAAAACCAACATTGTAAAGGGCTGACATTGACATCTGGTGGCTCTACCCAAACACCTAAGTCCATCCAAGCTTGGCTAGACTCCTAGATCCCCCTCAGGGCTCTCCTCCTCACCCCAACCCCAGGAGGACTCAGAGTCCTGATTAGCCCCTAGCTGACAGGCTCATGTTTCAGGGTGCACGAGACACAGACATTCCAATATTAGTGAGATGAATAGGACCAGGGGGGTGACTGGGAGGAACTGGATTGGAAGATAACAGAGGGAGGTTTTGAGGCCAACTAAAACCCTTCTCCGTCAGGTTCTGACCAACACGGCTGCCTGTATTTCAGGCCTTATTCTTCCTTCATAGACCCTTTCTCTGTGCCTTTGCGAGCAGTAATTGAAAACGAGGGATCTTTCTGCATTGGCTTAATAGAGCTGTCCCTGCCTCGCCGCAAAGCGGGGTTAATCACTTTTTCCAGTTCCATTACCCCTAGAGATTGCCTGCAGATGAGTAAAGACGCATGCTGGACAGGGAGGGAGCTGGGCTCTGGGCTTTCTACACACACTGCTCGTATCTCCCCTTGCTGCAGGCTGAATCATTTGCACTGCTATTACATACACAAGAAACTCTCAGAGTGCGACTGTGTGTGTGTGTGTGTGTGTGTGTGTGTGTGTGTGTGTGTGTGTGTGTGTGTGTGTGTGTGTGTGTGTGTGTGTGTGTGTGTGTGTGTGTGTGTGTGTGTGTGTGTGTGTGTGTGTGTGTGTGTGTGTGTTTGTGTGCCTGTGTGTGTGTGCGCGCGCGCGCATGCGTGTGTGTGTACGCGCTAGTGTGTGGGCGGGTGTCATCAGACCATCCTCTCATAAATGAGTATCCTTCCAGTTTTTGACTGGCAGCTTGTCCACCACTCTAGAAAAAAGAGCAATTGGCAACTAATGTGCCACCCAGTTCATAGGAGTCAGAGTTCAGAGCACTCCAAGACCTGGCCTCATCAAGTGCCTCTCTGTCTGCGCTGCATGTCAGCTGTCCAAACTGATCTCCTAAGAAATGTCTGAAACTGTTTGAAAGGCAAAAAGCATAATCCAAGATACAGACTTTTCATACAATTCTCTAATGACGAAACACCAGTAAGGATATTCACCATCAATATTTAGTACATGGCCATGTTATGTTTCCCGTTCAGTGAATACAGTACATGTATCTAAAGAATGAAGGGGAGAAATGTACAGCACATTGAATCTGTTGTTTATACTTTCTTGTATTTTCAAACCTCTCTAGGTGGTAATGAAGCCTTGGATGAAGTAGAACTCTGAAATACACAACTTTTTGTTACGTCCCCCTGTTTCCTTGAAGATAGCACTAAAACCATTTTGTTGTTTGATCATGCAGGCCAGCTATCCACACATTAATGGAATGGGTTTGAAGCAGGGGCATTACTTTAATATTTTTAATTGGTATGTTTCAGATGAATATCTCCCCGATTTAAATATAGTGAACTTAATTGTTTGATGTGGCGCCACCTTTCTCTAGCCTATTTATGCACGCAAACACAGGCTTTAATTTTACACTGTTTACACTGTTACTGTTCCGTTAGTGTTCCCTTCAGATCAAAACCAGTGTTCACTCGGATTATTCGTTTATCCGTGTCTGTAAAGCAATTGCAAGTGTCTCGCCGAGGATTACTTTAAATGGTCGGAATGTCCTGAGCTTTCAACTGTAATCAAAACGTGAATTAATTTGAAACCTCCAAGCACCTGTTGATAGCAGCGAAATGATGGACGGCTGCACAGTTGCAGTTGGACTGTAGTTAATGGGTGTTAAGAAGCGCTGTAAAAGATGGTCAAGTGGATTCATACAGTAGCCATCAGAGTTGTATAAAGTGAGTCTGTTGGAGCTACTCTTTTTGTCACTTCCTCCACCATAACAGACAGACATCAGACTGAAGAGAACTGGGCCCCTCCTCTGTATTGGTGTGTAGTAAAAGCACTTTCTCCCATTGATTCAGACTATCGATCCCGGCTGGAGCATTTATCACAAACTCTCTCTCTCTCTCTCTCTCTCTCTCTTTCTCTCTCTCATCTGTTCTTTGACAAAGCAATTACAACACTATTATTACCTTCCTGCTTACCAACAGGCTCCTAGACAGCTTCTACCCCTAAGCCATAATATATACACACCATACTGTATACACACTCACTAGACTATATATACACACCATATACACACTCACAAGACTATATATACACACAATACTGTATACACACTCACTAGACTATATATACACACCATACTGTATACACACTCACTAGACTATATATACACACCATACTGTATACACATTCACTAGACTATATATACACACCATATACACACTCACTAGAATATATATACACAACATACTGTATACACACTCACTAGACTATATATACACAACATACTGTATACACACTCACTAGACTATATATACCAGTGTTTCCCAAATTTGGTGTCGGGGTCCCTGAAATTGAAATGAGGTCTTATCAAACAAATAAAAATAAAAAGATATTCAAATGAGTATAAAATACAACCTTTTAGTGTCAGCTAAAGGCCTTTAATGCACTTTCATATCATTACTTTGATTTAGGATGGCATAACAGACCCAAAATTGAGTGAATATGATCAAACAGCATTAACTAGGGAATATACTTTTTTAAATTGGGGTACCCTGCATTTTCTAGTGTCAATTCGGGGTTGTGTGCAGAAAAGGTTTTTGAACCCGTGATATATACACACCATTTACACACTCACTCACACACACTATATTGACAATCCCACACAAAAGCCACACACATTTACACACGCTACATACGCATACACACGCAGACCGACACAACACAAACACAAACACAAACACACACACACACACACACACATTACACACACATGCGCTTACAGACAAGCACTTTTACACTCATCATTTGCTGCTGCTACTCTGTTCTTTATTATTGAGGCGGCAGGGTTGCCTAGTGGTTAGAGCGTTGGACTAGTAACCGAAAGGTTACGAAGTTCATATCCCCGAGCTGACAAGGTACAAATCTGGCATTCTGCCCCTGAAAAGGCAGTTAACCCACTGTTCCTAGGCCGTCATTGAAAATAAGAATTTGTTCTTAACTGATTTGCCTAGTTAAATTAAGGTAAATAAAAAATGTGTCTTATTATTATCTATCCTGATTCCTAGTCACTTTAACCTGCCTTCATCTACATATCTACCTCAAATACCTTATTATTATCTATCCTGATTCCTAGTCACTTTACCCTGCGTTCATATACATATCTACCTCAAATACCTTATTATTATCTATCCTGATTCCTAGTCACTTTACCCTGCCTTCATGTATCTACCTCAAATACCTCTCTGCACACTGATCTGGAATTGGTACTCCCTGTATATAGATCCATTATTGATCTGGTACTGGTACTCCCTGTATATAGATCCATTATTGATCTGGTACTCCCTGTATATAGATCCATTATTGATCTGGTACTGGTACTCCCTGTATATAGATCCATTATTGATCTGGTACTGGTACTCCCTGTATATAGATCCATTATTGATCTGGTACTGGTACTGGTAGTTGTCTTTCAATACATTTAAGTTCCTTCATTCTTGGATATGGCAGCACATTTTACATTTTGCAATCCAGCGTTTGGATGTCGTTCTAAAATGGCTTCCCTCTACATGCAGCTCAAATACTGAGTGAGTGGTTTTAAGCCACTCTTTTTGGGAATTGAATCTGAAGCAGGTTTTTAATCTGCAATGGGGATGGATGACTGTAGTCCTTCAGTTAGAGTGTCTCTCTCTCTTCCTTTACAAGAGGTTATTAAGTTAACCTTAAAAGCCTCTGCCTGCAGCAAAATGACTTTATCCCATCAAGTCACAAAGAAAAATACATTTGGTATATGGTCCGAAGTAAGATCACTTGACTGAATGCCCCACAGTGCATCTTTCAATGTATTCAGTGATTGCAATTAGATTGACTACAATGACATGGAGAGGCTGCTGGATAGTTTGTGTCAATTAGCAGTTGACATTTAACTCTTTGCTAAATGGACATGATTAAACAATAACTGGCTAGTTAACTCATGGATTCTACACATAAGGCGCACTGTCATTGGATATTCCTCCCATTCTTTTTCATGTCCTTCACATGAAAGTCAACTTTTTGATTCCTCTCCGATGAAATTGACGGCAATACTCGTCGCTCTGGCTTCCCTGGCTTCCCTGGCTTCAGCTTTCCCTCTCATCTCCAATGGATGTAGAGCCCGGCTGATTTGGCAGCCTTGTCATTTCCTCAAACAGCACGGTCCAAAACACTCTGCCCGCTGAGAGTGCTGGTCCAAAACACTCTGCCCGCTGAGAGTCCTGGTCCAAAACACTCTGCCCGCTGAGAGTCCTGGTCCAAAACACTCTGCCCGCTGAGAGTGCTGGTCCAAAACACTCTGCCCGCTGAGAGTCCTGGTCCAAAACACTCTGCCCGCTGAGAGTCCTGGTCCAAAACACTCTGCCCGCTGAGAGTGCTGGTCCAAAACTCTCTGCCCGCTGAGAGTCCTGGTCCAAAACACTCTGCCCGCTGAGAGTCCTGGTCCAAAACACTCTGCCCGCTGAGAGTCCTGGTCCAAAACACTCTGCCCGCTGAGAGTCCTGGTCCAAAACACTCTGCCCGCTGAGAGTCCTGGCAAAAATGTGAAAACCTGCAGAACAGGCCCAGAATGAAAGCAGCGCCCCTTCCAAACCTAAACCTCAATGGTAGCTTAAAGAACATGTTTCTAGTAGTAATAATTATACAGCATCTCCATATCTATCTTTCTCAGCCAATATACTGGGAGAGAGAAAGACGAAGAGATAAACAGCCTGGCCAGTGTTGCGCCTGGGAGAGGTCAGAGTAGGAGTTTTGGGCATGGAGGAAGGGAGCTGACCCAGTTAGAGTTGGGCTGGGTTGTAAGGAGGGGTTGGTCTGGTCTGGGGCGCCGCCAGCCAGGCACAGGGTATGATGTGGGCCCTGCTAAGCCATCTGGCCGTCCTGTAATTGGGTAGGGCTCTTACACCTGCATGACACACCTCGGGAGGGATGAGTGTTTGAGATGGAAGAGGGGAAGTAGAAACTCAGACTCTCTGTGATTCCTCAGGTGTGCTTAGAGGAAAATGACTGAAAGCGAAAAGCAGCTGGTCTTGTTTTAATCTGTCTGCTATCCTGAATCCATTATCCTCCATCTTTGTTTGGCATGTTGATTTGAGAGATTTCCAAGCTTTGGTGTCCTGATATTTTAGCTGGCCTTGTATCTCCCTTGTATCTCACAGACTAGGTACATTTTGACGTGTTGCCTCAGCAGTGGAACATACTGTAGTGGGCGTGCTGGTGCATGCCTGTGAGCGGAAGTGCTTTCATTATAACAAAGTTGATGCTTTGTGTTAAAAGGGCATTTCTGAATTTGATCGGCATGCATCATTAAACATGCTCTCTGTAATGTATTATTTAGCTTTGGCTTGAAGTTGGTTTATAATAAAGGCAATTGAAAGGGCAGGTATTGACTTATTGTTGAAATTGAGATATGATCGCTATGGCGATGACAGCCCATGGAAAAGGGAACAGGTCAGAGGCAAATTAGCTGCCATCCAGCCAGAACAGAATGCTACTCCATGTTCAAGTGGGTCACCTGCCACACAAGAGTGTTCAGCCTCTATACAAGACTTGTTTATACAAGAAAAAGTGGAATTTGAGACAGAATAACCCTTTATTATTCTGGAATGATCCTGAGAAGCATCACTGTCTCCAAGGGTGGTCTCCAACTCACAGTAGGCCTGAGAACATTCTCTCTCCAAGCATAATGCATTTGACAGTGATGTTTTACACTTTATATGTGACCACCTGCTCAAAGAGAACATTAAAATGGCCGCCTTGAACCAGGCCCAAGTTAGTAAATCCTTTAAGCATTTGATGATAATTTGTTTATGAACGTCTTTCTATAACGCACCTGTGGTGATGCATTAATACAACAGTGATATCAACCCCTGTCCTATATAGTTACCACATCATGTTCACAGGGGCCCAACAGGGGGGCGCCATCAAACATCAGGGCATGTTACAAATATCTCCCTACTGTTCCAGGGTGTCAGATGTTCTCTTTAATGATGGCCCCGCCATGCTGATCTGGCCTCTAAGTGGATAGATTGTCTCTCTGGTTCCCACAATGCAAATGTGTTCCTAAATGGGGCTGTTTTCTGCTCAGGGTTTCTTGTAATTACAGCCCTTTGGTGGAGCTCCTTTGTTCAGCCTATGACTCACTCACGTCTGTCAGGAGAGCGGGAAACTCTAGCAGGTGTGCATTAGGGCCCTTCGGATTGGAGTCTGACGTGGACGAACATGAAAACATCACGCCTGAAGCCTACAATACAATACATGCCCTCCATTCCCTTCCCACGGGATCAATCCTATCTGCAATAGAAAAGAAGATGCCTCCTCCCACATAGCCTACTCTCACCTGAGAGCGGCATTATATTCCGAAGGTCCTCTCCCTGCCTGCACTGAAGTGTCTCTGTCGTGGCCCGTCGTGCCTCTCCAGAGCTCAGCGCCCACACTAGCCTCGATGCTGCCTTTCAAAGGGAGACAAGGGAAGGAAGTGAGAACATGAAGGTGTAGGTGGAACCTTGAACTAGAGGGGCGAGTCAAAGGGCTCACAGAAGCATTGATTGCTGTGTTCATTCATAGCAATTAGCAAATATTTCAGGGAGGGGTTTCAGGGCAAGTTAGAACCTGCGTTAGAACACATCAATGCAATTGTATACCCTTTATATAGTAGCCTGTAGGTGTATATTATGGTAAATTGTCATTATCGTGGCTTGTGTTTGACACCCTGAAGGATGTCTTTGTCAGATCTGCCAGGGTCATTAAATACGTGTTGACAACACAGCTGGAGAACACAGTCCTCTCGTGCGTTCACAGCGTGTTCCCATACAACAGCTGGCAAAGCCAAAGTGAGTGAACAACAGAACCTCATGCTAACAGGCTTGCCAATGCCTGCAAAGTGAGTGAACAACACCACACCCTGCTAACAGGCTAGTCAATGCCTCTAAAGGGAGTTAGCAACAGCTAACACTCTTATCCTGTGAATACACTGCACTCTCAATTGGATTATATGTTTTCTCCCATAAACACACTCAGTGAACCTACAAAGCAATCGGATCACCTTGCCATCTAGTGACTCATAGAGTATCTATACATTCTGCTGCGAAGAAAATACCTACGAAAAAGTAAGAGATAAAAATAACAAGTAAAGGGTAGCAGTAAAATAACAATAGCGGGGTTATATACAGGGAGTACTGGTACAGAGTCAATGTGCGGGGGCACTGGTGTCGAGGTAATTTAGGTAATATGTACATGTAGGTAGAATTATTAAAGTGACTATGCATAGACATTAACAGAGAGTAGCAGCAGCATAGAAGGGGGGGTGGGGGCAACACAAATTGTCTGGGTAGCTATTTGATTAGATGTTCGGGAGTCTTATTTCTTGGGGGACTAGGCACTCTGGTACCGCTTGCCGTGCGGTAGCAGAGAGAACGGTCTATGACTAGGGTGGCTGGAGTCTTTGACAATTTTCAGGACCTTCCTCTGACATCGCCTGGTATATAGGTCATGGATGGCAGGAAGCTTGACCCCGGTGATGTACTGGGCCCTACGCACTACTCTGTGTACTGCCTTGCGGTCGGAGGCCAGGCAGTTTCCATACCAGGCAGTGATGCAACCCATCAGGATGCTCTCGATGCTGCAGCTGTAAAACCTTTTGAGGATCTAAGGATCAATGCCAAATCTTTTTAGTCTCCTGAGGGGGAATAGGTTTTGTCGTGCCCTCTTCACAACTGTCTTGGTGCGCTTGGACCATGTTAGTTTGTTGGAGATGTGGATGCCAAGGAACTTGAAATTCTCAGCCTGTGTCACTACAGCCCGTCAATGAGAATATCTGGGCCATTTACTCTGCCGTCGCCCTGGTGACAGAATCGGCTGGTGACAATCTGCCCAGCACCTCTTAGCAAACAGACACCTACACACATGAAACAATTGTAAAATTGCTGTTCCTAGTTCCTGTAACAGAGACATGAATCCAAAGTAAACACACCTGGCTTCCTGCTGGTTGTTTATATGAAGTGCACAGTGGGGTAATAGTGGGTTATCCCTATGTCTTGGACGCTATAAAGGTTAGCAATACTATATTTGTTATCAATCCAATCACATGCCTGGGAATCCATTTGCATGACTAGAATAGAACAGCATAAAAGTCCACACTTAAAGGAGAAAGTGGAGTTGTTAGAGGCTTTGCGAATGTCCCAAATGCCACCCTATTCCCAACATTTGGGACACAGCCTTTGTGTGGTGTGAAAGCCAGCTTCATCTGCCTAGGGCTGCTGGTAGAACCCTGCAGGATCATTGTGGGATCCAGGTGTGTTTACTCATGCTGAGCCAGCAACTGGTCACACAGAGGGAGCTCCACTCACTCATCTATAGCAGGGCCAGAGAAAACTGTCCCTGGCAGACATCTGTCACAACCAGCTAATCTTCCCTGACCTCTCTTTCTTTGTCTTTCTTTCTCACTGTCTCTCTTTCTCTCTCGCTCTACCTTCGATTTGCCTCGCTCTCTCTGTATCTATTTATTCTATGTACAGTGGAAGCAATATTAAATTAGGTATGTTAAACTCAACTCTTTCTCCATGTCTCCTCTAGCTTCTGCCTGGCTGCCCAGCACCACCATGGCTGAGAGTCGAAGGGAAGCCCTTGCAGCGGCCCCGATGTCCACCACTGCCTCCGCGGTCGGTGCCAACACTACCGACATCTCCGGCACCGGATCCAGCGAGGACTTCTCCAAGCTCAAGAACAAGTTCATGAACGAGCTCAACAAAATCCCACGTGAGTCATGTTATTGGTTGGTGTCCCTTAACCTGCCTGGTGACAGAGTGGTAATTGGTTGAGTAGCTACTTCCTGTAGATGTCTCACACATTCCTCAAAGCACCCTTGGATCTGTTCTTTAGAGACTAATTGCAATCAACAAAGTACAAGTGGTCATTATCACTGATTGTGGATAGGGACTAATGGTGTTACTCAGAAGTACTGTGACTACTTTTAGAAACCAATTTGGCTTTAGAGGTGACAAGACAACAAACAGCATTGTTTTGAAAGTTTTGTTTGTTAAGTATGTCTAATTTCCAAGAAGTGTTGGTTTTCTCAAAGCAAATTCACTTTTTCAATCTCCAAGGTTGTCTGTATTGCTGGGCACCCTGTGTTTCTTCCCTCCATCAATACCCTCCCCCGACAGGAGACACGACTACAGCATGTTGGAATCCTGACCAACTGTGAGCCCATCACTCCTATATAAAAATGTTCCACCCAGTGATTCCGGAGGAGACACTTGTCTTTGCCTGTAACGTCTGTCGAACAGTAGCAGTTAGTTTGGGACATCAGCATCCTTTGTTTATCCCAAACCCCAATCTACTTATCCAGTGGACGTTGTTGCATTCAGCCTCCCAAGTCCTAAATATAGACATATCCACCAGCTCATGTGGAAGTAATTCCCGTGTCAGGAAACGGCTCCCGTGAAAAAGAGAGGTTCTATTGCTTTAGCTCCAACGTGAATGACGCCACTTGTTTTATTGTGCTGTCCTACATTCATAGCGCAGGGAGCCTGATTAGAGATTTATCCTGTGTCTAGGGAGGCTCATTTAAAACCAACAACATATTTGCTTTGGGAAATAAAGCCGTAGAAGCTCTAGTCAGTAGTCCGTGGTCAGTATGTGCTGCCCTGGACTTTACCCCATCAGACCAGAGATGGACTTTCATTGATTGACAAGCGACAAACACTTCCTAGAAGTGTGTTGGAGCCATTGGGCGCTCCAATGAAATTAGCACCACTGAGGAGCATATGGAAGCCATAATGATAATGAAGACACTGTAGGGGGGTGCCCCTGATGTCCCCCCCCCCCAATCCTAGCCAGCAATAGCTAACCTGGTGCCTCAGCACTCTCACAATGAAGTTGTGTTACCCTTCTAAAACACCCGGTCTTTCTCTCTTTTCGCTGTCTGTATTTGGCAATGGCACGGTGGCAACCAGCCCATTAGGCTTTGTAACAACCCATGTACCACCTCTCTCCCTAATTATCACATTGCGTGATGTGGACAACGACTAAATAAGGGGTTGTTGGGTGTGCCTCAGACAGAGATGCTATCTGAAAGCAGTCCCCGAAAAAGCCACTCCATTATAGTAGAGTTTAAATTACAGTTTTTGCTCCAACACTCAGTCAGAACTAGAAAACGAGCAGCTCCGCGCCGAGCGCTGCCAGCCTGATGAATGCCCAACGACGTGTTTGTGCCAGGGAATATCGATACAGCTACTCCCAGTATTGGGACAGGGCATTAATGAATAAGACAGAATCAATTCATTGCCATAGCAAATTATTCATTGTGGGTATTTCTACATAGAAATAGATGTTTATCTATAAAACTTGACTTCTGGAGTTAAAGCTGAATGCACGGTGTTGTCAGAGTTGGGCATCTTGTGCTGTATCTCTGGTATAACTCAGTGGAATGCCTTGTGACATTAACAGAGATCCATGGATTAATCTCCAAGCCAGAAGCTCCTCTTCAGCCCCATCTGTTGGCCGATGCTCCTAGAAGTGGCGGTTTTTCAAATAGAGTTGAATTTCATCCCTCCAAAAATCTTCAGTGTTTTTTTTCTTGATACATTTTCCCTTCTCAAAAGTATTTTAAACCCCCAAACCTGGTTTTAAAAAACAATTAAGTAACACCACATGGAACAACGCCTCTCCCCCATGTGACCTACTTGTTGTGTGTAAGTACTGACATGTATGTGTAACTGATAGATGCACACACACATACATTTCAAAACATGAACATGTAGTGTATGGAAATTGTTAAGTCTTTTGTCTGTAATGTATTTTTCGTCACGTGCCCAGTAAGACTAGCTGTTGCCATTGCCGTCAGCTAATGGGGATTCAAATAAATCAAATCATTTCTCATTCGCTGTCTCAAAACTATTTCACACCAAGGAGGACCTACAACAAAGACAATGTTATTAAAAGCATTACTTCCTCCATTACATGCTGTAGCTCCATCCACTATCCCGGCATGCATTGCCACCACAAGGAAGTTTGTTGAGATTAATGCAGACTGTCCCACTTTTCTCTCTTTCAAGTTTACCACTAAAGGTTTGTGGTCAGACTACTGACAGTATTGGCTTGCATGAAGTAATGTGTATGGAGAACGCCATGTCATGCCAAAGCGAGCGCCACACAAAGCCAACGGCCACACAGAGGGGTGTATCCGCTGCAGCTGTCTGTTTGTGTTGGGCCGCACCACACCATGCTCAGGGCCTTGTGGCCTAAGAGGGAGGCGTTGTAATGGATTTTCCAGCACTCCCTCTAAACACCAAAGGGTTTTTGTTTTCAGTGACAATAATGAACCTCTCAGTGTTAGAAATGCTTTGCTCCATAACTGCTGTCTCCACACTCTCCTCCATTACTCTAAATAACACAAACAAACATATTGAAAATGACATTTCTAAAAACATGTCTTTTCAAAGACTGTCAATATTAGTGTTTTTTTCACACCTGTTTCTGTGGGTATTACACTGAAAGCTATACATACTCATTACAAAATGGACTGCTTTGGATTGTAAAAGAAATTAAATGTACAGGTGACTGAAAAAATATATTTAGAATAATTACTGAGTAGTTTATTTCACTTAGATTCTGCTCAGAAATGACAACACCCTTTGAGGATTAGACTGGTGGTAGAACAGCAAAGACAAACTTCTCTGTCGCTCTCTGTCTGGCTCTAGTCCCGGTCCTCTCCCGGGCCTTGGACTGAGCCAGTAGGCCTGCCATGAGGCAGCAGGAGGGGGCTGGGGGACCAGAACTTAGAGCTAGCAGCTTAAAGACGGGAAGAACAGCCCTCCTTGGACCAAACTTCTTGCCCCCCCGCCCAACCGAGCCCATGTCAGGAGGGTGCTCCATGGAGTGCAGGGAGAGATCCCCCCTCATCAACCGTGTGATGCTTGACCCTTTTGAGAGTCCCAGTACGCTACCTCCCACCTCACCCACCCCCAGAGTAGCCTTTCAAAGAAGGGAATCAGAGGCCTGTTCCGAAACTCAATCACTGTCTTCCTCATTATTTTTACATAAATCTTAACACAAATACCAGTTTGTGTAGCTACTAATTTTTCTGCTACATATTCATCCTACCCCATTTGCAGCTATTGTTGCACTGTCATTGTTGTTGTTCCCACAGTGGGAAAGGGCAAGGACCGGGGGTGCTGCTCTTGTTGGCATAACAACATGTAATGTCAAGGTTAATTGACCAACAGTGTGCTGTCATAATATATTAGTTTGTGTTGCCATGCCTATTACCCTGATACATCATCACCCCTGACAGTGGTTGTGTCTCTCAGTTGAGCATCACTTCAATAGACATCAGTGCACATAAATGTACACTATACTCAATAATATACTAAATATACTGTACATCAATGTTACTTTTTGACTCTGCATTGTTGGGTAAGAGTTTCACAGTAAAGTCTACACCTGCTCTTGCCAGCACACGTGACAAATACAATTTGATTTGAGCAATACCCATCAATATACACTATACACATCAATAATATGCATCAATATTACATGAATATTCACATCAAAACACTAAAAGCAAAACACAATCATAGAAAACAAACATTATTCAGTAAAAAGGTCCTCAATCGTTTTGAATTGTCCCAGTGGCACCAATTCATCCAATTTTAGAGAGCCTTGGAGATCATTCCAGGTGAAAAAAAAACAGATTTAGCTACCTGTAACTCAGTGGAGATTGTAGGGATCTCCAGTTAGCCATCCCTAAGGTCTGGTATCTCGTACGTCTAGAAGTGAGTAACAATTAAGTAACAATGAAGTTAACAATGAAGCTACAGAATGCAGTGATGTGTACTGAACGAATTGTCTGTAATAAACACTAGTGCACTATGATAAACTGCATCCAAAGGCTTCAATACATTGGCAGCTGCATTCATATAGGCAATATCCCCATAGTCTATAACCCAGAATGAATGTTGACTGAATTATTTGTTTTCTGCTATTTAATTAAAGTCATGACAGATTCCTTTAAAATAAGCTGTTAAATAGAGCCAAGAGTCTCTTACAGATGAAGTTTGGGTAAAATGGCGGACTTTGTGAGAGGATTTACCTTTCAGTTACTGTAACCTTTTCTTCTTCATCCACAGAGAGTATGTCTGAAAAGATGTGTTAGAACCAAAAGTCCCTCATCCTGTTTGCATTGTTCCATGTGTCAAGAGTTCCATAGCCTTTGGCAGTCTGCAAGGTTTTGTTTAAAAAACCCTGTCTGATAACTCAGCTGTCATATTTCAATGGTCCCCATTCCAGACGGTTATCAGATCAATTCTGTCTGGAAGAAAAAAAACAAAGGTTTGATAAGAAAGCGGGCAACTCGGAGCGCCAGACAAATGCAGCTGGAGCCTCCTGGTTCGGAGCGAATGAGCCAAAAGGCCCTGCTGTGTCCTTGAAGGCACCCGGAGGACGTTGATATTCACAGCTGAAAGCCGTCTCATTGTGTGGCGTCGAGGCAGATTGGCTGCCGCTGACTGGATGGTTTTTGACTACGGCTGCAGAAAGATGATTTGCGCCTCTCCTACGGAGCTGTGAACACCAAACAAGCATTCCATCATCCAGCGCCTGCATCATTTTCCGTTCACCGCTGTGTGTGGCGAAACGAGAGTTAACTAATGCTTGCTTAAAGTTGAAGTGCAGTGCACCCGCTGGTGTCGCGGTCTCAAGAGAGAATAGACGCACCATGAAGTTAATTACGGAATGCTTTTATTGCTTTCGGGGACTCAAGTTATTTTAATTAAGCAACACAAAAGTGTCTTTCAGTATTAGACACATGCCCAATAAAATAGATAAATAAGGTCTGAGTTATTGCATTGGATTTCACAGCAATGGGCTGTGCATTATAACAGTTGTACCACTGATGTCATCACATTGTAAATAACCACAGAAGGTGGCAGGACCATTTAAACATATTATATTTCATGATGCACAACGGAATCCAATTGCAGTGCAGTCTGCCTCGTCAAAATAATGCCAAATTTCACTGTTATTTTCGCGATCGTTTGTAGAAACGGACCACGGCACAGCGGATGTTGAGTTCCACATCATTTTAATGATAAAGTGAAACTTAACAAAGACAAATAAACAATAAACTGACAACGAACCGTGACTACAGAGGTGCTACGTGCACTAACTCAAAACACAATATCCCACACACACTGGTGGGAACAAACACTACTTAAATATGATCCCCAAATAGAGACAATGATTACCAGCTGTCTCGAATTGGGAATCATACAAATCATCAACATAGAAACATGAAAACTAGAACACCCACACAGAAAAAATAAACTAGACTAATAACCCCCCCAGTCACACCCTGACCTACTCCACCTTAGATAATATGGACTCTCTATGGTCAGGACGTGACAGTAACCCCCCCCCCCCCAAAGGTTCGGACTCCAGCCGCAAAACCTGAAACCAAAAGGGAGGGTTGGGGGGGGGGTGTCTAGTGTCGGTGGCGGCTCTGTTGCAGGAAGAAGAACTCTCTCATCCCGTGGATCCGCCAGCATCGGAGGGAGCTCTGGTGCGGGATGAAGAACTCCCTCATCCCGCGGATCCGCCCGCATCGGGGGGCGGCTCCGGTGAGGGACGGAGAACCCGCTCAGCTCGCGGATCCACCATCCCTGGTGGCGGCTCTGGTGCGGGCCAAAGAACCCGCTCACCTGCGGATCCAGCAATGGACCCAGGCTGATCACTGTGCCCGGACCGGACCCAGATGCAGAGGAAGGCTCCTGCCATGGAATGGGACTGGACACCGGCCCTGGCCTGGACATCGGTGCAGAGGAGGGCTCCTGTCATGGAGATGGACCGGACACCATGTTAGGGTTGTACATCAGCACAGAGGAAGTCTCCTGCCCTGGAGCCGTACCGGACACCGTGCTCAGACTGGGCATCGGCGCAGAGGAGAGCTCCTGCCATGGAGCTGGACTGGACGCCGTATCTGGAAGCTCCGGAACGTTGACCCTCGCTGAAGGTTCCGGACCGTTGACCGTCGCTGGAGGTTCCGGACCGCTGACCATCGTTGGAGGTTCGATACTGTGGACCGTCTCAGGAGGTTCCGGACCGCTGACCATCGTTGGAGGTTCGGTACTGTGGACCGTCTCAGGAGGCTCCGGACCGCTGACCATCGTTGGAGGTTCGGTACTGTGGACCGTCTCAGGAGGCTCCGGACCGCTGACCATCGTTGGAGGTTCGGTACTGTGGACCGTCTCAGGAGGCTCCGGATTGGGAACCGTCGCCGGAAGGTCAGGACTGGGAACCGTCGCTGGAAGGTCAGGACTGGGAACCGTCGCTGGAAGGTCAGGACTGGGAACCATCGTCGGAAGCTCCGGACTGAGAACTGTCGCCGGAAGCTCCGTACTGGTAACCATCGCCGGAAGCTCTGGACTGGGAACCATCGCTGCATGGGGCCGGCACTGGTGGTACTGGACTGGTGACACGCACCTCAGGGAGAGTGTGAGGGCGAGGCACAGGACCTACCGGATTGGGGAGGCACCCTGGAGGCCTGATGTATGGGGCCCGGTACAGGTGGCACCGGATTGGTGACACGCACTTCAGGGCGAGTGCGGGGAGAAGGAACAGGACGTACTGGGGCTGTGAAGGCGCACCGGAGACCTGGTGCGTATAGCCTGCATCAATGGTACCGGTTCGATGACACACCTCGCACGGCAAGTGTGAGGGGCTAGCATTGGACGTACTGGGCTGTGGAGACGTACATCTGGGCGAGTGCGAGGAGCAGGCACAGGACGTACCGGACTGTGGAGGCGCACTGGAGGCCTGATGCGTGAGACCGGCACAGATTGCACCGGACTGGTAACACACTCCTCCAAACGCCTGCGTTGCCGCATACTCCTCGCCAACAGCAGCTGCAAATGCAGATTAGTAAGGAACAGACAGAGTATCCCATCTACCACACAATGACATTACTGCAACATATCCAATTTACCAGCAGAGACATTCTTCAATGGACAAAGGACTCGGTTCGGCAAGACGGCCTTCCATCTACCACCAACCTACCGAAGCGCAGCTCAGAGTAAATAGTTATTGCATTTTCCTTTTCCAAATGGGCAGTAATTTAGAATGCATAAGATACTGTATTTACAATAGCACAGCTTCGCCCTTTGTTCCTCAGTCTTCCCGCTCTTTCACTCAAACCCAGCCCTTTTCTTTTGTGTAACAAGCTGTCATCTTTTCCGCCCGCTCGGGACGTTTTCTTTTATGACGTAATTTGTAATCAAGTTATGATTTAATTATGTGTATGTGTAATTCTGTGTGATTCGTAAGGTATTTAGTAAATAAATAATTAAACCCAATTTTGTATTGCTGATTCAACTTGTTAGCCAGGGTTCTTGCAGATAACCAAGAATTTACAACTTTCAGATGAGACTGAATTAAGATGACGATTAATATTGACTGCTATTGATGTAAAATATTACCAGGTCTTTAAAAGTTTATTTGGGAAGATAACAGCTCTATAAATATTATTTTGTGGTGCCCTGACTCTCTAGTTAATTACATTTACATGATTAGCTCAATCAGGTAATATTAATTACGGAGAAATTATTTTATAGAATAGCATGTCATATCACTTAATCCGGCATAGCCAAAGACACGACAATTATATAAAGGTATCGATAATTACCATACTAATGCAAAGTGACATAATTTTACAACTAAAACAATTATAACAAACAAGTTTCAAAACAATATTTTTTATTTTTCAAATGTTTTTCTTCAACAACTTTGTGAGCAGCAGAAAACCAGTTTTTCTGAGACCACAGCTCAAGGGGGTGAATTCAAAATCGGGTGGATCGGGGGAGATTGTCCCTGCCATTAGCACACCACTGTGCCAAGGCCAAGGCTGTAGATCCCAAAGATATTTTAGAGCATCACTCAATGTTTTTCCTAAAAGGAGAGTGCTTATCGATTTTGTCAACAGCGCATTGATTTTGTTCTCTCCCCTACCCTCCTCTCTGACGTCGAGGAGGTGAGGGAAATTCAGTGAAGCGCTGGTGAGCCAAAGCCCCAGGGAGAATAGACCGTCATATATTTCTCCCGTGATGGTTCTTTCTAGTGGCCCGCAGATATAGAGTCTTCAAAGTAGCACTGAAAGGTGACAAACGTTAGATTTACAATGAAGCCAATTGCCTCCCATTGTTCCATACGAATAGAGTTAGTAGTACCACAACAGGTTTCTGAGTAGTGTACAGAGAGGAAATGTACTATGTAATCTTTTCTATGGTCATAATTATTCTGTAATTATACTGAACAAAAATATAAACGCAATATGCAACAATTTCAACCATTTTACTAAGTTGCAGTTCATATAAGGAAATCAGTCAGTTGAAATAAATACATTTGGCCCTAATCTATGGATTAAACGACTGGGTTGGGGAGCAGCCATGGGTGGGCTTGAGAGGGCATAGGCCCACCCACTTGGGAGCCAGGCCCACCCACTGGAGAGCCAGACCCAGCCAATTAGAATGAGTTTTTCCACACAAAAAAGCTTTATTAAAGACAATTCTCAGTTTCATCAGCTGTCCGGGTGGCTGGTCTCAGATGATCCCCAGGTGAAGACGCCAGATGTGGAGGTCCTGTGCTGCCCTCTCTGTTGCTGATGGGTCTGTTGGTGGCCCTCTCTGTTGCTGATGGGTCTGTTGGTGGCCCTCTCTTTTGCTGATGGGCCTGTTGGTGGCCCTCTCTGTTGCTGATGGGCCTGTTGGTGGCCCTCTCTGTTGCTGATGGGCCTGTTGGTGGTCCTCTCTGTTGCTCTTGGGCCTGTTGGTGGCCCTCTCTGTTGCTGATGGGCCTGTTGGTGGTCCTCTCTGTTGCTGATGGGTCTGTTGGTGGACCTCTCTTTTGCTGATGGGCCTGTTGGTGGCCCTCTCTGTTGCTGATGGGCCTGTTGGTGGTCCTCTCTGTTGCTCTTGGGCCTGTTGGTGGCCCTCTCTGTTGCTGATGGGCCTGTTGGTGGTCCTCTCTGTTGCTGATGGGCCTGTTGGTGGCCCTCTCTGTTGCTGATGGGCCTGTTGGTGGCCCTCTCTGTTGCTGATGGGCCTGTTGGTGGCCCTCTCTGTTGCTGATGGGCCTGTTGGTGGCCCTCTCTGTTGCTGATGGGCCTGTTGGTGGCCCTCTCTGTTGCTGATGGGCCTGTTGGTGGCCCTCTCTGTTGCTGATGGGCCTGTTGGTGGTCCTCTCTGTTGCTGATGGGCCTGTTGGTGGCCCTCTCTGTTGAAAGGGGGTGTGGGTTGCAAGGTGTTTGATGTTTGTGAGCAGAAGCTGTAATTATTTCTCCAGAATGGAGGAGCCTGACACTGTGTTTCTGTCCTCATTATTTACAGCACGTCTGGCCACTCTACCATTCCTCTGATACTTTTAACAACCCACTTTTGTGCCATGCATAGCTGGTGGCTGTGTGTGTGTGTTCTGTCGGGGAGAACTGCCTGACTCCTGTTGTTTAGATGGGCGTCCCTGTTTGTCAGCAGGCTGTTAGAGTGATCACTGTGCTATGGAGCTGAGCGACTCCCTGTCTGCCTCTGACAGCCCTGACTGGAGCGTTCAGCTGGACTGTTTAGTCCATTCAGCCTTATATGAAATAGGGCCTACAGTGGGGAGGAAAAAAACACGTCATTACATTCTCAATTAAAGTAACATAACGGTCCATGGCTGTTTTACTATCCTTTGCCGAGTAGGTCACATCCACGAGCAATGCTAAGAAATTGACTGGCAACATAACAAAAGCTCTCAAAGAAAGTTCTCAGAAACTGGATAGTATGAGATGAATCTGAGACAAACGTGTGAATAGGAACTCTCTTTGAGAAAGAAGTGTCAAAACCCATGAACATGATGAGTGGTCATGCAATCACTGACTCAACACGGTCACGCTACAGTTGGTAACTCGCTCTCCAACAGGCCCTGCAAATTACCTCTACACCCTGACCCTTGTGCCCGTGGTTGGTGTGAAAGTATCAGTTGTCAGAGAGAAATGTTTTGTTTAAACGGCAAGTGGAAAATAGCAACCTCTGTTATTTCCACTAAATTGGCCGAGGATGCTCAGTGAACCATCGGGACGCTTAAAACGTCTCTCTTCGAGGGCAATCATTAGGAGTCCATGTCTAGACTGCAGATCGGGGACGCTGCCACCCACCACTGTTGATCAAAGTCTTCCGCCTGCACATTACCTTTACATTTGAGTCATTTAGCAGACGCTCTTATCCAGAGTGACTTACAGAAGCAATTAAGGTTAAGTGCCTTGCTCAAGGGCACATCAGAAGATTTTTCATCTAGTCGGCTCTGGATTCGAATCAGCAACCTTTCGGTTACTGGCCCAATGCTCTTAACCGCTAGGTGACCTGCCATTCCACATCCTTATGTCTTTCTCTATGTCCTCATTCACTCCAGCTGCTGCTGCAGCCGCTCTCCTCAACAAGTAGTCTCAACGTCCCGCCATCAGAGTAATTCATCAGATGCAGGGAGATGGTGAACAGGCATTTCTGGTCAGCTCGGGCCTAGTTTGAAACAGACAATGGTGCCATATTCTGGATGAGGCACTTTTGGTTGTTTGAGAAAAGAAGAGTGAGAGCAATGGTGCGGTTTTCTTCATCCAGGTATGGCCCCCCATCTTTGACATCAGCTCGTCTAACCTGTGTCCCTGTGTGTCCCTCTCCAGTGCCAAATTGGGCCATCGTCTCCATCGCCTTCGTGGCCGTGGTCCTGGTCCTCTCCTGCTGCTTCTGCATCTGCAAGAAGTGGATATTCAAGAAGAAGAACAAGAAGAAGGGCAAAGACAAGGGCAAGAATGCCATCAACATGATGGACGTGAACGACGGTGCGAAAACCGAGGTAAATGCTTTGTATTACTGCCATTGAACGTTATTGATTAGAGTTAATAGTTTGTTAGTCAACAGTAGTATTTGATATTGCCAAGTTTTGTTTGTATTTTCTACTGCATCATATATACTGTATATAACTTACCTTTTACTTCAAGGTAAAAAAAAAAATTGTTATATACATTTTTATACATTGTGATTCTCTTTCATTTTATCTGTGACTGACTGTAGCCAGAAATGACGTCACTGACTTTTATTACACTTACCAGGCACCTGTACATTGATGATTAAAATCTATAAATAAATTCATATACAGTATATGTCAGAATAATAATCTTCACATAACAAAGCGATTTCACGATACAATTTATCAGACATACATATAGTTTAGGCCAGGGGTGGGCAGTCGTTTTGGCTCGAGGGCCAAAATTCAACGGAGGGCCGCACACATTTTTTTTAGATAATTTGTATCTAGTTTTAAAAGTTCAAGTGCAGCCTGGAGTGTTTTGTTATAACCCAAAATAATTGAATGGGCCCGCGTGCGTAGTTTGACCCGCACCTGGTTTAGGCCAAACTCTCCCCCCATGAAGACCAGTGGACACACATAACACACGACTTGTGTTGACATTGTTGCGTCTGCGATGACTCCTCCCCATCCACTCTGATTGCAGGACTGTTAAGGAAGCCTGTCGTTTATAATAGCCTCAGAGAGAGAATTCAATCTCTCTTTCTGTTCCTCTCAGTATTTTAATGTGTTAAGAACAATGAACGCTGAGTACGATATGCTGTATTGCCAGTGGTATCAACCCAGAGAAATGACATTAGCTAATTACCAGCGAGGGGAGTGAATTAATTCCGCCCTCCCTCTCCAACGCACACAGAGAGAATAGGGAACACACAACTCTTTAACCCCAGTTAGAATACTAATTGCATTAACGAAGGCTCTCAATCCCCCCCCCGACAAAGTTTGTAAAATTTGCAGTCTGTCCACGCCAACACCGCTCACATCATCATTCAGGGACATTGAATTGGGGTAGAGGACAAAGCCCTGTGAGATGATGTAGGGAATTGAAGAGCCACACAGGCCAGAGATGCAGGGGTGTTACACAGTCTGATAAGAAGTCAGCTCCACAGGTTTCATCTGATTCATTCCAAAGAGCTTTTGTTGAAATGCTTACAATTCTTTGATTTGTAGAGGCCTCTGCCTTGTGTCCTTGTTCCTAGTGACAGTTGGTAAGCTTTATAATAACACTGATTTATCTTAAACTTATACCCATAGAATTACAATGACTTCAATCTAGAATTAATTATATTTAGATACACAACTTTTCCTGTGCTGATTTAGGAGCTGCTACAACTACACGTCAAGCAATTAGGCTACGCACTGCCAATACAACACCCCTATCGGTTACTTATGCAACACACCTATTGGTCAGATATTCTAGAGGCGGGGCCATGGGCTCCCGAGCGGTCATTTCTCCTGGTGTGCCCAGACTCTTGTGTTAACTCCTGTGTGTGGTTGTTTTAATGTGTGTTTCTTCCTTCTATGTCCTCCTTATCTGTGTTGTGTCTGATGACTGTGCGGGATTGTCACTGGCGGTAGGTTCCCAATTGTTGTTGGATCCTCCTTAAGCCTGCTGCTCTGATGTTTTGATAGCCTCTTGACAACAACTTACCCCTATAGAACCAAATATATGTAACTATGCATACAGTACATGTATATCTGCTCTATATATGTGCGTAGTCTTGCACATGCACATATATATGTATGAAAGAAGCCCTGGGCGCGCTTTAACAAGGTTGAACCACACTGATTCTCCATCTGGCGCCTTTTCAATCTTTGCTTTGCATTTCAAAATGAAGATGTGCCTATAAGCTAAAGTAGAATGGTTAAGTTTCTAGGTTACTGTTTTTGAAACCTGTAGTAAGGTTTAGACATACAGTAGCTTTACGTTCACCTGAAGCATTCACCTGAACATACATTCACCTGAAGCCAACAGGCAGATTGACTTGACTTTGACTTAACCCAGGCTGTCTATTCTGCTATACTCCTCTCCTCTCTGTGTGCAAGCAATAACGAACAAACAATTACATTTTTTATAGTTTTGCTTAGGGAAAAATTGACTATAGGTTTGTTTGCACCAGGAGGGGACTCAGATGGGCCGTACAAATTCCAAACAAATCAATGTTGTTCAGCCTTGATGCTTTCACACCAGCAACCTGACCATCACCATGACAACCATGACAACATCTCTTATCAACACCTACCTACCTACTGCTGGCATGATGCTTATAGCTTCCATCGGCGTGGGGATAACACATGCAGCTGAGGGTTCTGACAATGCGATTGTGTCTCCTGATGGGTGAATGATAAGTAAACTGAGAATGTGGGGGTCACAACCAGAGTACTGTTCTGTTTACTGAGAATGCCCTGCATGCAACAATGACAGTCTGACAATGTCTGACCTTTTGGAAGGCAACTTTGACACTGAATGTACTTGAGAGCTAGTTTTGCCTCTTTAATCGCATGCTTATCAATAACAAACTGACTGCCCCCCTGCCTCGAACCCGCCTCTCCCCCATCACTACCAGCATCCCCTCAGAACCAGGCTAGCTAAGGAAAACTCACTCCTCATCTTCTTCCTCTTCTTCTTCTTCTTCTTTTTCACTCGCGCCATCTCTTGACATTTCCTTTTGCACCACAGACTGATCTTCTTGAAATAACATCAAGGGAATTGTCATTTGTGGTTTGCAGAAACTCTCTCTCTCTCCCTCTCCTTTTCTCTCTCTCTCTTCCTCTCCCTCCCTCCATCCCTCCTCTGCCTGCCCATTACTCTCATCTTTTGACTCTATCATTTGATCTCTCTCCCCCCTCGCCCCCTCAGACCAAAACACCCACAGATTGATTGAACCGCATCAAGGGTCCCGGCCCAAGGCTAGCGCATCACCGAGCATGTCCTAGTGTTAACCGCTGTGGTGTTTTAGTGCTTACTCCCCCCATTATAATCCCCCGAAAGAGAGGCAGCTTTTTTCAGGAGACGGGCCCGCTGGCACACCCGCTGGCAGGCCAGGGGCGGGGCAGGGCAACAGCCGTCTAAGGGGCTGGCACAGGCGGCACACGGAGGGCACTGACTGTTGGTGGGTGTCTCCTTCAGGCCTTGAAGGATGAGGATGACGCTGAGACAGGCCTGACCGATACGGAGAAAGAGCCCGAGCCCAAGGAGGAAGAGAAACTGGGCAAATTACAGTTCAGCCTGGATTACAATTTCACCGAGAATACGGTAAGGGTCCGCCTCTGATATCCAGTCTCACTGTCGTTGTCGTTGTTATCCGAAAGGTCTCTCCTTTGTAAGTATGGTCACCCCCATCTTCCTCTGTGGTTGGTCCATCGACTCATCAATCCATTTTTTTTAAACACTGAGAAAATGTTGCCTACCCAGGTAATGCAGAACCTACTCCTACTGTTCATTGTTGTATCACCACTGTTTATAATGAATGCCTGTGACTGCAGCATGCTAACCAGAGCTTATCAGATACACCTCACCAGAGGATCACGGTGGTTGGGTTGGTTTGTGAATTAATCACTCATCCTCTCGCAAACAATCCCATCTTGGGATTTAGGTATTTCTGGGTTTACTGTTTTTTTTGTTGTAAAATTGCCTTCTTTCGGCCTTGACGGGAACACAGTCCCCTCTGGAATACATCTGCTGTATTTTTCCCTCCGTCTGGGTTTTAAAAAGCAGAGCGACTTGAGGAGCAGACCAACTTCCAGATGTGGTGTGACAGATCATAGAGGAGGGTGGAAGGCAGCGTGGAGTGGAAGCTCTGCTGTCCTTCACTGAGGCCCTGCTAGCCTATGGACAGCCTGAGATTAGCCACTCACACACATCTGTCACTCTGTCTCATCCATTTGACCAGGAGTTTTCAGTGGCTCACTGGGTTAGAGAATGGTGCTAGCAACACCAGGGTTGTGGGTTCAATTCCCACATGAGCTGAATGGATAGTATATTGACAGTTCTCTGTGGATTGCTTTGTCACTTTGTGTGAAAGTGTTCGCTGAACCACCATATTATATTATCCACACGTTCGGAACATTAGAGATTCTCCACACGCATCACAACTTTCCCCTGAAAGACCCTCAAGCACTCTGTTAGTCCTTAAATGAAAATGCTTTAGCGAATGTAGTGACGGTAACAGACAGAAATGATGCTAATCATGAGGATTAATAATCACAATAATCCCTCACGCACTCAGTTGTTATGGCCATAATAGTCATTATATAACTCAAATATATTCTGATAAAGAGCCTTATTACCATTTAAGACTAATGCACTAACTGAATACTAGTCACATTACTTATTTTATATATTGCGTCTCATATAGCTATCTACATTCCCAGTAGTTTACTGAGCTGTCATGCAGTGTAAAACCATACCAGCCTGTTCTGTTCTGTGAGACTGTGATTACAGTGGTCCATTAATAATAAGCACCGTAATTCCATAATGGATTCATAATGAATGGATGGCAGTTGTCACTGTGTGTGTGACAGAAACCTGGAGCATTGGGCCCGGTGCTCACTGACAGTACCCAGCTCTGAGGCGGAGAGACAAGCCAGGGAACCAGGGACTATTGTCAGTCTGACCCACTTTCAGTTCAGCACAGAGCCCCCTACTCACTCAGCTCCTGTGTCTTCAGATCAGGTCCACAGAGTAGATGCAATCACAGTGAAAAGCCTGCCCTAGTCTGAGGAAGAGTGGCTGGCACAGGTGATTGTTCCACTAGTTGTTCTCTTGTCCTCTGGTGAGGACTTTGGGTGGGAGGAGGGGGGGGGGGGGTGGAGGAGCCGGGGGGACAGGAGGGCTCTCATTTTGTTTAAAGGTAATCTGCCCTTCTCAGCTCAGTAGAGCAGGGCCTCTCTCTCTGAATGGAGGAATGAGAAAGACCTATGTGGTCAAATGTCTCCACCTGTTTCTGTTTGTTAAGCACCAGTGATGGCTACTGGCCCAGGCCTCTATTAGAATGGGGGTTGGAGGGTTTAATGAGAGCACAGGTTAGTAAAAGATTCGGTACCCAGTGTACAGTGGCAGCTCCACCAGCAGCTCCACCACAAATGATCCACAAAGGAGCCAGAAAGGGAGACATAATATGCTATTTCCCTCTTTCAACATCATATTAATATCCCTTTTAATGGGACGAAAGGAGACCCTCTGGATTCATAACAGAGAGTTTACCGTCTCCATTATATTGGGTAGGAATAATTAAAACCACCGTTTTCCCCATTACCTTTCTCTGCCTCTTCTAATGTACTTCTACCATTGACCTCTGAAAGAGAATACATTCTCAGAGCTTCCTGCAAAAAGCAAGAGAAGACAGGAGGAATATGACAGCTCCTTTCACATCCCCTTGGGGCTTTCGCTTTCTCCTTTGAAGTGTGCAGTGTTTGTGTGGCTATGTGGAGCCATAGGGAGGGACCAGGGAGGGAGTATCGGAACAACTCCTTTCAGGATGTGCTGCCCGGGGCTTAGTCACATTTGTAGGTGCACACCGTTCTCCAGCCTCCCGTCAGCGGCCAATATCACACACACAGGGAAGGGTTACGACCCGGCAGTCACTTCTCTGTGACAGGACACTGCCCCTCCGATAAATATACACAGGTTTACAGACCTGGGAAATGTGAAAGAAGCCAGATCAGATATTCAGTATCGTGAGGATCATATCATAACACAAACACAGATTGGAATAGTACCCTTTTAATAAACACTTTTATTAGTACCTTTTAATAAACCAGTTTATTAGTACCTTTTAATAAACCAGTTTATTAGTACCTTTTAATAAACCAGTTTATTAGTACCTTTTAATAAACCAGTTTATTAGTACCTTTTAATAAACCAGTTTATTAGTACCTTTTAATAAACCAGTTTAGTAGTACCCATTAATAAATCAGTTTAGTAGTACCCTTTAATAATCAAGTTTCAGTGGTGGAAAAAAATATATATACTTAAGTATCAAAAGTAAATGTAATTTCAAACACATACTTAAGTGTCAAAAGTAAAAGTATAAATAATTTCAAATGACTTCTATTAGGCAATATCCAAACAGCACAATTTCTTGTGTCTTTTAATTTACGGATAGTCAAAGGCACACTCCAACACTCAGATATAATTTACAAATGAAGCATTTGTGTTTGTTCAGATCAGAGGTAGTAGGGATGACCAGGGATGTTCTCTTGATAAGTGTGTGAATTGGACCATTTTCCTGTCCTGTTAAGCATTCAAAATGTAACGACAACTTTTGGGTGTCAGGGAAAATCTATGAAGTAAAAAGTAGATTATTATTATTCTTTAGGAATGTAGTGGAGTAAAAGTTGTCAAAAATATAAATATTAAAGTAAAGTACAGTTACCTCAAAAAAACTACTTAAGTAGTACTTTAAAGTAATTTTACTTTAGTACTTTATACCACTGTCCAGTTTAGTTTAGTACCTTTTAGTACCCTTTAATAATCCAGTTTAATAGTATGTTTTAATAATCCAGTTTAGTTGTACCCTTTAATAATCCAGTTTAATAGTACGTTTTAATAATCCAGTTTAGTTGTACCCTTTAATAATCCAGTTTAATAGGACCCTTTAATAATCCAGTTTAATAGTACGTTTTAATAATCCAGTTTAGTAGTACCCTTTAATAATCCAGTTTAGTAGTACCCTTTAATAATCCAGTTTAATAGTATGTTTTAATAATCCAGTTTAATAGTATGTTTTAATAATCCAGTTTAGTAGTCCCCTTTAATAATCCACTTCAGTGTAGCTGTTGGCCCTTTTGTACACTTGACTCAACTGGTCCCTCTGAGAATATTCAAATATGATGAAATATTCAGCTCGTCTGAATCTGACTGTTTAACTCTTGACTGTGGACATTTGTCCTGTACGTGTTGTATTAAACAATAGAGGTGGTTTCACAGCAGAATATCTGATTGGAGTTTTGTAATAGTTATCCCACAGATAGACGAAATTGATTGTTTCTGAGTGGCCCAGTTACAGTTTTGACTTAAATTGTCTTGAAAATCTATGGCAAGACTTGAAAATGGCCTTCTAGCAATGATCAACAACTAATTTGACAGAGCTTGAAGATTTTTACAATCCAGGTGTGCAAGCTCTTAGAGATGTACTTAGATTGACTCACAGCTGTAAACACTGCCAAAGGTGATTCTAGCATGTATTCACTCAGTGGTGTATTTAATTTTCATACATTTGCTAACTATTCTAAAAACATGTCTTCACTTTGTCATTATGGGGTATTGTGTGTAGATGGGTGAGAGAACAAAACATATTTCATACATTTTGAAGAACATACAGTACATGTACAGTATCTTCGTCATTCCCTTTTGGTTGCTTTAGCTTTATGTTCAAACTACACTGAGTGTACAACATATTAGGAACACCTGCTCTTTCCATGACATAGACTGACCAGGTGTATCCAGCTGAAAGATATGATCCCTTATTGATGCTACCAGCTAAATTCACCTCAATCAGTATAAATGGAGAGGAGGAGACAGGTTAAAGAAGGATTTTTAAGCCTTGAGACTATTGAGACATGGATTGTGTATGTGTACCATTCTGAGGGTGAATTGGCAAGACAAAAGATTTAAGTGCCTTTGAATGGGGTATAGTAGTAGGCGCCAGGTGCACTAGTTTGAGTGTGTCAAGAATTGCAACGCTGCTGGGTTTTTCACGCTCAACAATTTCCCGTGTAAATCAATAGTGGTCCACCACCCAATGGACATCCAGCAAACGGTAAGCCAGTGGTCAAAAATGGGTCATTGATGAAAGAGGACAAAGGATGCTGACATGAATTGTGCAGCGCAACAGACTGGCTACAGTTAGTCAACTGACAGTCCAGTACAACATTGGTGCCTAAAGACCCATAAAAGAATGCACAACTCATCGTACCTTGACACGAATGGGGTATGGCAGGCGACGTCTTTTCTGCGGTTGCAGTGTGCTAAGGAATGAAAACACTGAACACTGGAGAATTAGAAGTCTAGTCTGATGAATCCCGGATCCTGCTGTTTCACGCAGATAGGGGGACATGGGTACATGCATCCATCTTGCCACGTGATAACATTGCAGGATGGTGATGGTGGTGTGATAGTGTGGGGTGTGTATTCATGGCACACATTGGGCCCCTTGATAAAAGTGGAGCGACATTTGAATGCCGCAGGATATCTGAACATCATTGCCAATCAGGTGCATCCCTTCATGTCATCAGTGTATCCATCTGCAAATAGATTTTTTTCTGCAGGATAATGCCCCATGCCATAAGGCTAGGATTGTATAGGAATGGATCCACGGACATGACAGTGAATTCAGCTGACTGCAGTGGCCTGCCCAATCACCAGATCTCAATCCACATGAGCATCTGTGGGATGAAATGGAACAAGCTGTTTGAGGTAGAGATCCACTACCAGCCACCTTGACACAACTACGGAAAGCATTGTCGTAAATTTTTTGTTGGACTGGAAAAAATGCCTGGAATATAAAATAATGCTATTAACCAGTTACCATGCTTTTAAAATAATGGTTCTGTTCCAGAACAGTATAGATCACTTTCATTTTCGGTTCTGGTTCTGTTCCCATGAAAAAATGTAATTATTTTCCGGATTTTGGTTGGTTCCAACCTCTGCTCAGTGTATATAACAAGAGTATAATTTATTTTGTGCTACAACAATGTTGTGAGAATGTTATGCATTAACATGGGTGCATTTTGGCACAATATCACCCCCATTGACGGAGGGGGTTCCATCTATGTTCCTTCCATGTTGCGTTCCTGTGCAGTGTACTTGTGCTGTGCGTGGACAGTGAGCTGTCTGTGGAGAATTTGCTTTGGCCTCTGTATCGTATCATCACACAGTCATCCTCCACTCCCATCATCATCCTCCCATCATTTAAAAACATATGCATTTAACCAGGCAAGTCAGTTAAAGAACAAATTCCTATTTATAATGACGGCCTACCCTGGCAAAACCGGATGACGCGGGGCCAATTGTGTTCATAGGGTGGAATCACAGTTGTGATTCAGCTTGGAATAGAACCAGGGTCTGTAGTGACACCTCTAGCACTGAGATGCAGTGCCTTAGACCACAGTGCCACTCAGGAGCCTACAGCTGGAGTCCCATCACCCCTGAGCCTTGATTTTGCACTCTGATCTGAACTGCGAAAACACGGGTCACAAAATATGATGCGATCCAGCATCCATTGCTACGCCGATCCATGCGTTTTAATGGCAGAGGGTAGCCTTATTTCTCACGTTACAATAATCCATGCTGACTGGCTCTGACAACTGCTGGAGAGCTCCATGGCTGAGTGCCCTGGTTCCCCTCCAGATTGCCGGTTGATGGCTGCCTGACAGGAAGTTGATTGACTGACTAGGAGGCCTCAATAGGCCTTGGAGGAAGCAGCTGTGACTGGCAGGTCAATCAGCCTCCCCTGCCCCCCAGCATGGTTATCAATTATCAGCCTGATGTGGTGGAGAACAGGCCAATCACTGCAGAGCTCTGACGGGTCCTGACCTCGACTGCTCGCCGCCTTAATGCTGCTTTGGCTTAAACCACCGTGGCTTCCACAGGAGCATTACTTTTAATATCACCTATGGCCTGCCTCCATGATTTAAAATGTAAAGAGCTACAGATGAGAAGGCATGGATGTAGGTATGGATCCCTTTGTAGGAGATTACTGATGGGCCTCTTTCTCATCATTAAATCTAAACTATAGAGGCTCTTGACTTCAATTCTGCTGCCGATCGTTTTAAACCCATGACATGCCGCGTCTCTCCATCCTAGCGTTTTGCACCAGTGATGAGACCGGGGGTTATTCCAATTGAACCAAAGCTTGGTGCTCTGTTAGAATGGTGGTGGGATGACAGTCATATCAAGGCTCTGGTATTGGTGTGGATAGGACTGTAGTGCTGACCAGTCTCTGTTGTCTCCCCTCCACCCTTCCTCTCCTCAGCTCATAGTAGGGATCATCCAAGCAGCGGACCTTCCAGCCATGGACATGGGCGGCACCTCGGACCCCTATGTCAAGGTCTACCTGCTACCTGACAAGAAGAAGAAGTTTGAGACCAAGGTCCACCGGAAGACCCTAAACCCAACCTTCAACGAGCAGTTCCAATTCAAGGTACTTATTCAAGGTATAAGAGTAGACTAGACAATACTTCACCCATGCAACTCTCAAACCTTGGCTTGTGCAGCAGTAGTAGTAGTAGTAGTAGTAGTAGTAGTAGTAGTAGTTGATGTTGTTATAGTAGTATTAGTTGTAGTAGAAGTAGTAAACTTTGTTATCCAAAATAGCAACAATAGACATTTCTCAAGGAAAAGGACAAATACACAATACACAAACCACACAGTAGTTTAAGCAGGTTGTGTTTGTTCGTTCTATGACCAAGTCATTTGCATGCTGTGGTATGTTCGCTCAGGTAAGGTGTGTAGACATGGAGCAGCTGGCCCAGTAACAAGCTGCTGACAGACTGCCGCGTGGTCCACACAGCTGGCCCAGTAACAAGCTGCTGACAGACTGCCGCCTGGTCCACACAGCTGGCCCAGTAACAAGCTGCTGACAGACTGCCGCCTGGTCCACACAGCTGGCCCAGTAACAAGCTGCTGACAGACTGCCTCCTGGTCCACACAGCTGGCCCAGTAACAAGCTGCTGACAGACTGCCTCCTGGTCCACACAGCTGGCCCAGTAACAAGCTGCTGACAGACAGCCTCCTGGTCCACACAGCTGGACCCGTAACAAGCTGCTGACACACTGCCTCCTGGTCCACACAGCTGGACCCGTAACAAGCTGCTGACACACTGCCTCCTGGTCCACACAGCCTCTGTATGATCAGGATTCAAACAGGCAGATGCAAACTCACATCTCTCCTTATTCTCTCTCTTTCTTGTTTTGATTTGGCCTAAATTTGAGCAAAACTTTCTCAGTTTCGAAAATGTGATTGTAGCTACAGTATCTCATCTGTGGAGGAAGAGTTGTGGTATTCACCCAGCAGTACAAAGAGCACAGGTGTTTGTCTGCAGCGAGAAATACGTAGCATATGTGGTTGCCAAATTGGTTAAATACCAGTAGCATATTTATTTTGGAATTCAGAAAACATGGTAGATCTGTGAAGCTTTATTTATCCCACTGGCGCCTACTTGTAATCACAAGTGGCTCCATTATAGAAATGAAGGAGCTAGGAGTGTTCTTTGGTCGTGGTGGTGATAGTGTCAAGGACAAACTTCGGAAGTCTTATCTCTTTTCTAGCCAATCAGGCAGTTTGTCACCGTGTTGTAATGAGCTTTGTCTGGAAAACAGCTCAATTGGAGGCAATCAAGAATCAAATCCCAGACCACACCCTCATCTCCTCTTCACATCCCCTCCACCAGCACCCCTTCCTTCGCCCCGGATCTTTGGCAGATAAGACTGCCTGCCGCCTGTCCGTCACACACAGGACTGGAGAAGGAAGGAGAGGAGGAGGAGGGAGGAGGAGTGGGGTTGATTGAGTTGTAATGCTCTAGAACCAGAACTTCCCCAACTCACGACGACTCCTCTCTATTCCTTGACAAGTAATACCAGTGCCTGGGAGTAGCTTTGATGCAGCGTGCCAATCTGGAGGACATTTTGTAAAGCACCACTATCACCACTATCACCACTATGCTACTACAGGTGTCAACAATAGACTACTTCAATTTCATCCTTAATTGAGATAAGTAAATTCCACCAGAAGACACTTAGAGATAGGATTCATGTTTGGACAGACTCTCTTCTAGTGGTTATGTGGTTCTCCCCAGGTGCCCTACGTCGAGCTGGGAGGCAAGACGCTGATGATGACGGTGTACGACTTTGACCGCTTCTCCAAGCACGACGCCATCGGAGACGTGAAGCTGCCCATGAACAAGATTGACTTTAGTCACGTGACCGAGGAGTGGCGGGATCTTGTGAGCGCCGAGAAGGAGGAGGTAAATAATATAATATATATACAACATATATAAGGTAATAACTCCAAGTTTACACATCAGAAACTCCTAATATTTTCTTCCCCAAAGTTACGACCGTCTGCATGGAGTGTTGTCACCAAGGTAACAGTTCATTTCTAGAAAATCCACGATCAGACATTTTATCACACGACAATCGTGTGACAATGTTAAAAATGTTGAAGAGTGAGCTCATTGCCTTACAGTAGTCCAGGGTATTCCATCTCTCTTGAAAAATGTCACTAAATCATCCCTCCATGCTTCTCATTCTATTAATAAAAGAGAGATGGAGATACAAATTTCAAGGTAAATGTTATGGCGTGCAGCATTTAAGCTTGGGTTGCTAGGAGAACCTTGTTTTTAGCAGCACGCTAGGTTCATGTAAAGGTTCATTTTCACACCTGTGGTGCCAGAGAGTGGAAAGACATCCCAATCTGCAGTGTTGTTCCAGAACCAGACAGGCTACACCTGATCACTTCACGCAAAAGGCTTGAGACACTGTCTTAACGCCTTTAAAGTGGTAGTCGCTCACTTGAGTGGGCTTTCTCTGAAGGACCTTGAAACGTTTTGATTTGATTTGAAATGGCCACTTTCACCATCGTGAGCACCATCTTAAACACTATATGATTATACAAATGTTGAAATGGGATCATTATGCGAAGACTTCAAGGATAATGTGACACACCAAGCAACTTATGTGGGTGTGTAAGAGATGGTAGGGTCAAGAAGAAGTTCCTGTCCTCATTGAATGTGTGTAACAGTGACAGAAAGGAATGTTTCACACATCAGCCGTGCCTCAGTGGCTGCAAATGATACCCAATGAGGTCCTAGCGGCTAGCTAAAGAGATGCTCTGAACAGCCCAACCACTAGTCTGGTCCCAGATCTGTTTGTGCGCTATAGCCAACTCCTATTTCTCCCCGTGCTTATATATTTGGCACGACCACACTAGACCAAGGGCAAAGTTTGTCCTTCAGAATAATCCCAATATCCACTCAGAAAAATGTATGGACACATTACCCATATCTATGCAAATATATGCATCCACAGAGAGTGAGAGACATGTTGACCCAAATATTTCCTCTGGGGTATCATTTAAGCAATAAGGCCAGAGGAGGTGTGGTATATGGCCAATATACCACGGCTAAGGGCTGTTCTTATGCACGAAGCAACGTGGAGTGCCTGGATACAGCCCTTAGCCATGGAATATTGGCCTTATACGACAAACCCCCGAGGTTCTTTATTGCTTAATTCTAAACTGTGTGAATTGAGCCTTGAATGCTGATTGCTATACTGGTTGCACACGGAATTAGAACAGTAAAAACCTAAAACCAGCCCATGGCTGTGGTATATTGGCCATTTTCCACACCGTACACACTTTCCACACCTTACTACTTAATTATACCATGGTATTGTTGAATACTCGTTTCTGATTGGCTTGAAGGGCATTCTAGAGCATGGATTATTTCCCTATAATGCACATTATATCAGCACTGTAGAATTCAATGGCTATAGTTCATTCTTACATGTTCTATGTTTGAGCTGCTTTTGAAAGCAAAAGTTGAATTGGAAACATTATTGGCATAGTTTAATTTGATTTTCATAATAGCAAGCTAGGACTAAACTAGCAAGTCTGTTTGTTTGGCCATAAAGGCAACTACTGTAACTATCTAGTAAACTTTCTATCTAGTAAACAGTGGATGTTGAACACATTTCTACCTGTAAATGAACACATTTGTAGCGGCAAATGTGTTAAATTATAGCCATGGTATAAAAGGGATCATCAACTCTGATAATCATCTGTTCTCTGGAAAATATACAACTCCGTAAAAGGTGAGTTCCACGTCGTTCATTATTTTCCACAGAATGCATAGCCCCTTGTTGATTATCCACTACATATACAATAGGTCTGTGGAAAAGATAAGGTGGCATTAGTGTTCACATCATTTTAAAATGAAGTCAAACACTGCCAGAATAACAGATGGATTCCAGATGAATTCATCTGGAATCCAATCTTTTTTAAGCGACACATGACCAACATATCAGGGGGTTTCATAATTAGTTTGTTTCCCCGTGGATTCTTCTAGAAACAAAGGTTCCTTACAACGGCGTCTGTTGCCGAGAAGAAAAGTGACGAGGTGACAATTGGATTTACCTGCGAACGTGCTTTGAAATAACACGCCGGTATTGACTGAGGGAACAACGGCTGTGTAACAATGTTTACATCCTCCTCAACCTGGCGGGTCAAACATGAAGCTCTCTCGGCAGGAGAGGGTCTAGCAGCACCAAAGGCAGCGATGGCCTTTCCCAGATATCTGGGGATATATTAGACCATGATGGCTTCAGACAAGCATGATTTATATCTGTTTTTTTAACTCTCAGTCTCTCTGCCCACGTCTCCCCGGGAGGAGTGTGTGTTTATGTTGATGAAGCTGGAGCCTCTGTCATTAAAGTGAGTCTATTTAGTCCCGTCGGCTCTGGGCTGAGTGTACAGGCCAGGCACGGCTAGATACACTGACTGAGTAATGGCAACCCAGGCTGAAAATAAACCTGCCCCATATACAACTCACATCTGGCAACCGTATTATATTCTCATCACATATATTTAGTATTAGGGAATCGGTCTTGGTTGTAATTTGATGAAAGACCTCTGGGATATAAAACAAAGATCAATGTTCAGGCCTCCTTGGCCCTTGATTTATGAGGTCTATTCATAGTGGCTGTTTCCGATCATGTGTAATTCAAGTTGGACCTGGGACACTTATTGAGCATCAGTCTGTTCTACTTGTTAATATGCGTAATGCCAGAAATATAAATCCCATTTTGAGTCTGTTCACTCTGTGACTACGATTGTTTATTTCGATGTTGATGTGTATGTCACAAGGGAACGTTTGATGACGTTCTGTCTCTCGGGAACATAATTACAAATAATTTGTCAAATTGACCACAAGAAGCCCAAACAGATATGATATTTGACTAAAACATAACAATTTCAAACCTTTATTACATTGGGATATGATAGCATATGTATCTCTATTATGTGTGGGAATAGCTGGCGACAGATTTACTACATTAAAATCTCTTGGAGCTGAATTCCTGGTCTTTTGTGAAATTATTTTATGTCCCCCCCCAAAACCAAAATTGCTCAGAAAACTTGGGGGGCCAAATTAATTCACCCAAGGGCCAAATTCAGCCCGCGCCCTACAAAGATCCAAGAAAACACAAATGGGAAAACAGAATCCATGTGAAAGTGTTTAAGCTTTTAGACAGACAAGACTACACTCTCAAACCATGTGTCACTTCAGCAGACAACTTCATCCTTATTCCTAGCTATGCTCATGACTCTCTCTCTCTCTCTCTCTCTCTCTCCTCTCACAGCAAGAGAAGCTGGGTGATATCTGCTTCTCCCTGAGATACGTTCCCACCGCCGGCAAGCTGACCGTGGTCATCCTGGAGGCCAAGAACCTGAAGAAGATGGACGTGGGAGGCTTGTCAGGTGAGCAGAGCAGAGCTGAGGGCCACAACAGATGCCTGAGGAACACAACAAGGATGGCCAGGCAAGATGATTGACAGCCAGGAGGCCTAAGAGGCAGACCTGCTCTCACCTGTGTCATGTCCATTCAAGATGAGGGGCTGTCATTTTGAAACCCTCAGTCAAAGCCACTCTCTCGCTCTGGTAATGAACGCTCTCAGGGTGTTATGTATTAGAAACCATTGTTTTGCCCTCTCCCCTCTCTGTGCTGTTCTAGGGGTTTTGCTGAAGGCTTGGTGAGTCATTGTGGGGCCCAGTGTTTTGTCAGGTTGTATTTGGGGAAATTGGTGTCTGTTGGAGACTTTGAGCTCTGATTGTGCGCCGCTTTCGCTCCCCGCTGGCTTTCCACACGACAGGCTCATCTTTTGTCTAAGAAAACGCATATTCGGCAGCAATCACTTCAGTGTCTCCTATTTTCCTGCAGCTATTTCTCTCAAACAACAACAGTCCCCTACCAATCATTGCCCACCATTGTATCGGCAGGAGATAACAGATAGCATCTGAAGTAACTAATGTAAATCTAAAATCTACCTACAAAATGTGGACAGCAATAGAAATGGCATTTTGTCCTCCAGAACAATGCCAATGTGATGCTAACAGAACACGTGATTAGACCCAGGTACTCCAGGGATCAGGGGTGTGGGTGGTGGTTACTGGGCTCCACTGTGCAGACCTGCTGTTGCGTGGGAGAAAATACACATGGACAGTAATGATGGCAGTGGGCACTAATGAACACCCTGCTTTATGTTGGTGGGAGAACCCATAGGGACTAGACTGAAGTAACGCTTTGGAAAGTCACCTGGCCATTGCGGCCATGGATCACTAATGCACCTGTAGAGGCTCATAGATAGAACACATTTCTAATGAATTGACCAACTCTGAAAAGCAAGCCTGACGCCATGCTAACAGAATGTTCCATTTGCGATAGTGACCACGCATGCACGCACACACACAACACACACACACACACACACACACACACACACACACACACACACACACACACACACACACACACACACACACACACACACACACATAACACATGGCACACATGTGTGTGTGCACTGCAGAGAGTGTGTGTACTGAGTAATCCATCTAGTGTTGAGCAGCTTCCCATTCATCAGTGAGCAGGGGGAAGCACTCTCCCTGAGAGCCAGAAAACACCATGGTGGATACCAGACACTCTCCCATGATGCTCCCCTCGGGAACATCACACCATCACACCACCAATGCTGTTCTACAC